>NW_026534337.1:6856678-7003662 GCF_026225885.1 Hylaeus anthracinus | reverse complement strand
ATGTGTAAATGGACCTTGTTATGTTAGATTGTAATGTTAGATTGTTTTCGAGTATGGCGACATATTGTGTTTAGTAAAGGATTGGGTATAATATTTACAAAGGATATTTTCACTTATCTTCCCTGTTCCGGATCCGTCCGCCCCATGAACATACACAACATGTTGAATAAAATTTGTCATATGACGCTTTATTTTCGGAAAGTATAAGTTTGAAAATTCGTCGAGTACGCGTGCACTTTGGACCAGCTTCGCTCGACGAATTTCACTGTTGATCATACGCACAAGCAGAAAGTAAAGTCCGTGGAACTGAAGCTACATCAAGTACACGCGTACTCGATAAATTTTCAAACTCAATTTTTTTCGAAAATAAAGCGTCGTGACAAAATTTTATTCTACATTTTACACTATACACCAGCTACGAGACATTCTGTATACAAAAAAAAAAAACCAATGCGGGCTCGAATTGGTCACTTACTCCTATTGATAATAGAAACGGAGAATCTAAAACTTTCTCGGCTCTTAATATATTCATTTTTCCACTAAAAATTAAAAGACTGCGTACTTACGAGCTCGCTCGTTCTTCCAGGTTCGAGTATTCCAATATCTAAATACCCGTTCGTGCGCGATAAGGCTCCGAACGAGGCTCTAAATTCTAACCCCCGTTGGAAATAAACAAACCATGTCCAACCTTGGTCGTAGAAACCTTGGAGCTTATAAACCACCGTATCCTACCAACGTCAGATAAGAGCTGCTTGAAAGTTTCAACGCTGAGTTAGTGCTGCCCGTAAATGTCACTGGGTAGTCAGAATGCATGCATCACATCAGTCCGCGGGCGCGTAGAGTTGGCGAGCCAAAGGGTTAATTGCACCACAACGCGATTAATTAATATATTCGAATATTTCCCGTTTCCTGTTTCTGAATCAAGTGGCAGTTCCGTAAGAGGAAACTGGTCTCGAGGTAGAAGATACCTTGTTAAGGTATAAATATATAATTTTGAATGACAGCATGCACTGTCGACGCTTCTCGACGAATTCAAATGATCTACGAAGACGCAATTGCGAAATTGTGATTTCTTTCGACGCGTTACTTAATTTATTGAGAAACGCTTAGAAAGTATTGTGTCCGAATTAAAAAGTCTTAGAGGTTCGAGGACTCCAAGTGCAAGGAATGCAATCACAAGGTGTACTTGGAGTTGTTACGTAAACAAACCCTAGCTCGCACAATTCAACTCTTCTCGCCGTGGAACCTATACAAATTGTTGGATTCCGAGCCAGGGAAAATGTTCAACACAGTAAAAAGATACTTTTGAAGAATTTATATTTTGTACAGTAACGATTCGCACTGTTTCAGTGAAAACTGAATTCTGATTTGCTGAGGTTTTTGCGAGCCTTTATAATCTATCTATTTCTAAAGGGTAAGTAATGAGTAGGGACGACGACGCGTCACGACGATCAAAGAATGGTCATGAGTCAGGAAGAATACGAAGTACAACAGGATATAGAAATTTGGAGCTGAGATTAGGGTGTTTGGCTATGGAGAAATCTATGCTAACAGTTACGTTGTGTCTAAGCGTGTTGGTCATCCAAGAAAATATTCAAAAAATAGAGTATTCCTTGCACTAGAGAGTGGGTGCTGGGGATGACTGAAAGCATCAATAGGGAGCCGCGAATCCTAATCGTGTATCATCAAGACGGTTCTTAAGAGTCGCGTAGAGCCGACGTTGGATGAAAACCGCGAGTATGCACCGAATGGGAGAATCCTGCGGTCGTTAGTAGCCCGCGACGAGGACTCTACCATAACCCGTTTCCTCGTCGAGTACCCATGGCGAAAGAATGCCAATGCATCCTAATGAATGTCGATTCGTCGTCGAGATATTAAAGATATGTGTACGCACGGGCGCGTGCATGCCCGCTGGGATGGTGCGTGGCTGCGGCCGCCATCGAGTGCCTACCTAAATTCACCAGCGTAGACAAGCCAAGTCGAGAACCACGGAAGAAAAAAGAAATACCCGTCGATGCAATCTGCTTAATGAATATTTTATGGAAAAGATTTTTCACCGACTCGAGTCGCCGGCGTAAATATTTATACGGGGGTAGGAGCTAGCCAACGACGAATTACGGGATGCACGCCGTATTCCGCGCGCACCTTCGATCCTCGATCCTTCATCTAGACGTACCTCGACATCCATTATCGACCGTCGAAGAGGACCTTGGAAGACGAAGTTAGAATTGGTGGAGACTTAGAGAGGATTCAACGGAGGCACGTGTTGGTCTGCCTTCAGGGTTGTACACAGATGAATGGTAATGGAGATAGGTACATTAACCTTTAGAAGCACGATTTTTAAAATTAAGTTTAACCCTTTTCACGCACGGATTGAAAACGAAACGTTAATGAAAAGAACCGAGAGTCCACTTTCAATGAAACGAATAGAAAGTGGAATGACGAAATAAATGCAAACTGGATATCAACGAAGTAAATTGAAAGAGGAAAATAAATGAAATAAATAGAAACTGATATATAGAAATACTCATAGCATTTATAGAGACCACAGCATTTTACCTCGTCCACCGTACCTCGATCAAACCTTAACGGACGGAAAGTCGATAGTCTGACCCCTTCCCAGTCGCAAGAGACGATCTTCCCACCGGGAAGACTCTCCATCGCAGTGGTTCTCTGCGAATATCAATTCTGGCCAGGCTAGGAAGAAGAGGACTCTACGCCACTGATCTCGAGAGAGTTCTGCACAGTGTCGAATGAAGCTCCCGCGTACGCGCGGTGTTGCGCCGAACGGTACCGCGGGAATTCACGGAATTCCAAGGTTCCGCACACAGGATCCGGCGTCGATGCCGTGGTATCGATCGATCGATACTCCCGGGAACTTCCCAATTACGCAGCGAGGGGGACGCCTCGTGGAAGGAAAGGGAAAACGCGCGAGGATCGGAGGACGCCTAGCGCGCGCCAAGACATTCCTCCGCGTTGAATCGCCTTTCGGGGTTCGCGATCGGCGCTACTGTTTCGCGATTAAAATTGCCGAACTCTTTTTGGAACGTTTCTGTTATTGAATCCATTTTTTTTTGTACTTTTATTCTCGTAAGATTTCATTACCACATCTCGTACACCTTCGTTTCTGTAGGCGCCTCGCGTGACTCTGATGAGAACTCCAGAAGAGGTGTACAGGTTCAGTGAATCCAGTTACACACAAAAGTATCGAGAATTAATATCCATCGATTACATAACTATTACATACTAAAAATATTTAATCAGCTATAAAGCTTCAACTACATAACATTTCTATACACTAATTCACTCCAATTCAAACCTTCGAACAACGAAGCATCCGTGTCTTCTATATTTTTCCTCTGAAATTTGTAATTCCTCCGTAATTAAATTATGTTATCATCATTTTAATTAACTCGTCAGCTCGCATCTCGAATTAGAAAACTTCTTGTTTTTGACGTATAGCTTGGCCACGATTAAGAAATCTCTGATTCTCGGCGTATCCGCGTGGTATCTATCGACGATATTAATAACGCTAGGATTTGCGAGCATTAATGCGCATAACTCGTTTGAAGGTTGTTTTATTGTCGGCGACAGCACGGTCGGCTACGCAGAATCGAGAGGGAACGCAAGGGAGATGTACCTCCCGGCGAAATTTCACCTTACGCAATTAACCTGGCGTACACTCGCGGCCTCTTACATCAACGGTCTTACGCGTTGATCTTGCCCGCACCTGATCTTGTCCACTACCCATAAGGCGACAATTCGTACTTGAAACGCGTGCTACGGTGCCCGGGTTCGCGAAAGGAACGAATCGACATACAAGATAATTAGCTCCTCGATCGTCGATTTGCATTTAGAAATAGACAGAATTCTTTTTCGAACTAACAAATGTCTGGAACTGAAGTATGCAGGATATCCACGTGAAAAAAATAGTTAGTATTAGGTTCCTATTAGGTTAATTTTTAAGAATATTAGCACCGGTGGTTCGTTAGATAACGGCAGATAGAAAATTCCTTTGCCAATTTTATTATCCAAGCAGTTGAAGTTACGTACAAAGTTATTATTCCTCTATCGTCGGAATAGAATTCTGCTGAAAAGTTCAAAGGCGATACATACAGGGTGTGTCCAGTATTCTAGACGCGAGTTCGCTCAAAACGTTTCGAGAATGGTGCTGGCCACCTCGATAAACGCGAAAGATTTCGCCGCAAAGCCGGATCTACGTGTAGGATCTACGAAGCCAGATCAGGATCGAATCCTCGTGGCGATCGCGAGAACGCCTGCTCGATGAGACAGCGGCGAAGAATAGAAATCGACTATTCCAGATCTCGCGCACCTACCTGGTCACCCACTCACCCACCTACCGTACCCGCCAGCCTATTCACCTCTTCTCGCTCCAACGAAGGCTAAACTCGCCTGTTGCGACCAGCTTGCCGTATTATGTAAAAGTTCCGCTCGCGTGTACCAGCCCCGCCGCAATAATAGCGAACATAACCGACTTTGCAATGCTTGTCCACGCCGTTCTTTTTTTCCCCCCTTGGTCTGACGGGCGGCGTTTTCCTCGTTCTCATTCGCGATCGGTCTGCATGGCTGGCTTCGACGATCTTGCTATTCCCGCAGTGGGTCAGCCGAAGGATAGGGGAGATCGAGGACGGTTTGGATAGTTTTTAATTCGGAAGTTATGGAGCTGAAGAGTCTAGAGATCTCGAAGCTTGGAGATTTCAGAGCCTGGGGAGCTCAAAGCCCAAAGAATTCAAAGCGCAGAGGTTTTAAAGCGTAGAGATCTCAAAGGCTAGAGAATTCAAAGCCTAGAAATTTCAAAGCTTAGAGATTTCAAAACCTACAGATCTCAGAGCTTAGAAATTTCGAAGCTTAGAGATTTCAAAGCCTAAAGAGCTCAAAGCGCAGAGATTTTAAAGCATAGAGAGCTCAGAGCCTAGAGTACTCAAAGCCTAGAGAATTCAAAGCCTAGAAATTTCGAAGCTTACAAATTTCAAAGCCTAGAGATCTCACAGCCTAGAATCCATATCCATGTCTTACCATATCCAATCACAAACACTTTGCCAATGATGCAGTGTCTGCACTGCAGATGTGTCGGGGTGGCGCGAGATTTGTAATTCGAAATTTAGGAAATATTTGAACGACGGGATCGGTTCGGTTTGCTCGTGTCCCGCGTCGCAACGATTCAACTTGATCGACAATGAACCAGGTAAATTCAACGGGGATGGCACTTTGTACATCAGATCGATGGTTCGATTCAATTCGCCGCCTCGTGGGAGCTCGCAAAGGAGGGAGGTTCCATTTTGTAATTGAAAGACCGCGGAAACGCGATTTGTCGAGGGAACAACGACCAAGAGAGAGATTTCTATGGACTCCAGGGGCGGTGAATGGGGCGTACAAGTAATTCGCGATCGTTCTATTCCGCCCGAGGCCGATCCTCCATAATTACGCGACATTTTATTATCTCCCAGCAGAGGTATTTCTGATAGCCAGGACTGAGGTATTTTAACGCCCGTAATTTGATAGAAATGGTTATACCGTTCTCAATTTTATCGATTTTTCAATGAAACTCGCATAATTGGTTGATGAAACTATAAAATTTAGGACATATATAATAATTTTTCAATAGACACACAATTTCCATTTACAAAAATGGCCGGACTGTAATCGAAGTAAGTCTGCGCTCTCTAGCTTCGGAGCTGGAAGGATATCGAGAAACTCAAGAGCACTGTGTAGCAATTTACTGTTGGGGAATGTGTAAATATTGCGCCTCAGGTGTTCGCATAGTCGTTCAGGACATCCTACAAGAGCCACGGGAAACTAAGGCAGGATGTTCGTCCGCGACAGGGATCGGAGTATCGCGTGCGACTCCGTGCGTTGCGATTCTCAGAATGGGGAAAAAATAGGAAGAACATTTCCTCGTTGCGATCCTCTCCTTACGCAACGCTCGTGCTGCTCTCCGCCTCTTTCTCCATCATTGTTTCGGTCGGGAAATTGGGGAACCGTGTTCCCATCGTCGTTTCCAGCGAGACGCTACTTTCCTTGGCGATTCAAACTCTCCTGTGCCTCGAATTCATTTTTAGGAGTCTAGTAATCAAACTGTGGTTCGTTTCAATCCTTTGCAGGCTATAGAATACTTTGACTTTTGAATGAGAATATCCATTTTATTATTTGATTACTCTGCAGCCAAATTACTTTCTCGGGAGAACACTATCTTTTTTTTCAATTAAAGATTGATTATTTGATCGATATATACAAAATATCTTTTACATCACAAAGGCATGCAAAACAAGCAGTAAAAATCTTGACCGCGTTGGTTGCACCCTTTACGTGGAATAAATTCCCCCAAAAACGCTTCCCTTTCAGCCTCATGATTACTTCCTACAGAGAGCCCCTTTTCAATTAACAATTATTTATTTTGTCGATGCGAAAAAAATATTGTTCGTACCCCGAATGCACGCAAAACGAACGGTAAAAATCTGGAACGCGTTGGATGCACCCTTCGCTTGGTGTAAATTCGTCCAAAAAAAGTGCTGCCCTTTCAGCTGGAACGATTACTTATTTAATGGGCGCAGCGCGTCGTTTCGCGAAATTACGAGAGTCCCCTGCGATTATATACTCTCTGGAAAGAATTTCGGGGTCGTCAGACCGCCCAGCTGTTCGAGGAGCGTCGAGTGTGCCAGTAATTACGGCAATGATGCGTCCAGCCGTCGTTGATTCCACCTTTGATGTCCGTAACATGAAATTTCCGTCGTCCCTGGTTGCTGGTATTAATTAAAATTACTAGGAGCAATTAGCGACCGTTACCACGCGGGCGTTATTCGGTGAAAGTGTTGAGAACCTCGACCAATCTCTCTTCTCTCTGCTCGCGTCTTTCCTCGTGCTTCGTGCTCGAGTCGATTAATCTACCAGCTTATTTTACTTACCTCCTGGAGGCTTATCTAGCGGGAATCTGTCTTCCGATACGTCTTATAAACGCAGCGCCGCTACGAAACCATCGCCGGATATTTTAATCGGGTTTCTTTCTCCGTGACGTAGATTGTCTCATCCCGTTGACGCAATTTTCGTCGGATCGGTTTCACGGCGATCCTCCGTTGCACAACCAGGAAGTCGACGTTCACGGGCAGACCTGCAAGTGTCCACGACCGGTACGCGTATATTTAGCCTTGGGTTATCCAGTCGCACTCGCAAAAACGCGACAAATCGATTAAGTAAGACGTGATCTGCCTACGTACGCCATGGCAGCAATTACTGCAACGATCACTTGCGTGTGTTGACATGTATCAGACTAGAAATTCGTAATGGAGAGAGGATGCGAACAGTATTTATTATTTCAAACAATATGTATGAATCAGACATCAGCAGTCATCGTCGATATTCGTCGATATCCATGAATATTTACGGATATCCACAAATAGACATAAATAGTCATGGATAGAAGCTTAGAGATTTCAAACCCTAGAAATCTCAGAGCCTAGATATCTGGGGAGTCGAAGGCCTGGAGATCTCATGATCTATAGAACTGAAGGCCTAGAGAGCTCAAAGCTTAGAGTTCTGAAGAGCCTAGGGAGTCGAAAGCCTGGAGATTTCAGGATCTATAAAGTTGAAAGTCTAGAGATCTCAAAGTTACATGTAGTCATCCGTAATTACGAATACTTGATTGTCCGGTATAGTCACATACATTTATATAACATTCATTGATAATCGAGTGTAGTCACCGATAATCACGACCAGCCGTTGACAGTCGTCAATGGTCGCAGATAGTCGCGTCTGGTCAGACATCGTTCCAACGAAGCGGAAGGAACGCGGATGTTCGCCAGGCGGATTCCATGCGTGCGCTCGGGGTCTCTAACGATATTTTAATCAAGTTCCTCTCGCTCGGCTGCGACAAATTATCTCGGCCATAAATTACGCCGCGTAAACGGTTTATACGGGGAACGTGGTCGCGTGATTTATATTCGCAAATTACACGAATAAACACCGCCGATACGGGTCCCGCGGGAAATAGTCAGCAGGCGCGTGTAAAACGTGCCGGAGGATGCGCGTAACGGAAGAGGAAGAGAATGCGCGCGTGCTCGAACCCTGCCGTGGAAATTTGTAGTCGTCGAACGACTGGAATTCGCGAATCGCTGTAATTCGTTTTGTATGCAATCGGCGTTTTGTGGTTGGATTTCAGTAAGGGTTAAGGGCCTCTGTGTCTTTCGACAGTTTTTATTCAAGACTTGTAGAGCTGAAGGCCTAGAGATTTCGAAGTTTAAAGATTTCAAGGTCTAGGGATCTCAGGATCTATAGAGCCGAAGGCCTACAGATCTCAAAGCCTAGAGGTCTCAAAATCCTAGAGATTTCGAAGCTTAGAGATTTCACAGTCTAGAGAGCTTAGAGCCTAGAGAGCTCAGAGCCTAGAGAGCTCAGAGCCTAGAGAGCTCAGAGCCTACAGTTCTCAAAGCTTAGAGAATTCAAAGCCTAGAAATTTCGAAGCTTAAAGATTTCAAAGCCTAGAGATCTCAAAATCCTAGAGATTTCGAAGCTTAGAGATTTTAAACCCTAAAAAATCTCAGAGCCTAGATGTCTCAAAGCCTAGAGATCTCAGATCCTAGAAATACGCTTCGATGCGGGATTGGTCGTGTAGATATAGCGATTGACTGTAAATCTGAGGATTTCCTCCTCTGTGGGCTCGAATTCTCCGTACCTTTTTCGTTCGGCCTCCTACAATTGGTTCCGGTATTTAACGGCGCGCGTCGCAGTAATTTCAAGGTAATTAGGATATTCGTGGGAACCTCTTCATTAAAGGGGCATTAAAGATGTGACGGGCGGTGGGGCTCCGACGAACGCGTCGGCAGAGAACCGGTCCCGAACCGGGCGACGAGATATCTCGCTATTTCTCCGGATTAAAGAGAAATAACAACGTGCGTGCGTTTCTATTTATAGCCAGCTGAGCACGCGTGAATGTGGCTTTAGCGGTGACTCGCTCGTTGCCCGCGCTGGAACGAGATCGACTCGAAAAAGGGTCGATTGGGTTAGGTCAGTTTCCAAGCTTTGTTCCTCCCAACTCAATTTATTTCAAAGGCGCGAGAAAAATGCTGATACGGGTCTCCCAACAACATGGAGATAATTGGACAAAGGAGCCTTGCTCGTGTGGAGGTAAACGAAGACCGATGCTGTCTTTGTTACAGGAGGATTAATTAATGATGCGTTGACTCGCGTTCGGACGTCTTTGGAGTCTGGCCAGGTAGAAAGAAAAAAGTAATATTAACCAAGCGGGTTGATTTATGTATGTCGAAGTTCTTTTTAAACTTGATGGATTATTAACTCTGCGTAACATTTTTTATTAGTAGGGTATCGATTAGAACTGTAGAATTTGTTTTGTTTCGTTTTCGGGACGGCGGTATCGTTGTTTGGATTTATCGAGGATCGGAACGAGCGCAAATTTGTCTCGCGATCGTGTCGAATCAATCGGTTCGATGGTATGTCTTATATCTTCGATCTGAGCGCACTCGGTTGCAAGCGAGGCGAGGCACGAATAGCAGTGACGACAGGTATTTTGCATCTCGTAACAGTCCCCAATGGTATAATGAGTTCTAGACACAGGTATCTTTGTTCTTCTCGAAGAGGCAACTATGCATAAATCGGATAATCAATCACACAGCAAAGCACATGAAAATTGAATATAATTTGTAAAGACCATGCGTGGTTCGAACGTTTTATCACCTATCACGACTCGGTCAAATTGTGAGGGAATTCCGAAATTCGACTGGTCAACGAAATCAAGAGCATTCCAAGCTACACGCCACGTGCTCGTTGCGTAAGCGATCGTGGCATAATATCCCGTCGCGGAGGATCGAGGTCGATATTGATGCGCTGCGAGCGCAGAAACGACGAATTTCCCTTTCGCGCGCGGAACTGTGTCATCGTTGAACCGAATACGGGTTAGTTTCGTGCCTGCACCCGCGGTGAAAGCAATCGAGGGTCAAGTGGTAATCAATTTCGTCTCGAATTCGGAGCACCTGTCCCCCCCGACCCACCTGGGAAGACATATGTCTGTATCGAAATAAAAATGCTCGAGCAATTATCACTTTAACGCTCTGAATCGTCTCTCGAGCGTGCAATCAATTAAGTATTAAAAAATATTCCCTAATTCTTTGAAATTACAAAATATTCCGACTGGAAATAGAAAGTCTATCTATCCAGTGCCTGTATTTCTTTAAAAAATGTTCGTTTTACTAGCTGGAATGGTCGAACTCCTCTCCAGATTTGATAAAGCCGAGGAAGAAATTATCTTTGATAATTTCCTCTCTCCGTTGAATCGAGCTGAAGAAACCCCGGCGCAAGGGTTAATTAAGAGACGTTTCGAACGGGGACGTTCAGGTGAACGTGACTGCGGCTCGAACAAGCGGGATTGACGCGTGCCGCTGACACCGACAGTGGCGTAGCTTGCAAAATGCCAAGTGCACGCGCAAGCCGACGTTTGTCTTCCTCTGGCATCGATTCGCCCTGCTTTCTCGAGGCCCTCCGAAAGGGGGATAGCTCGTTCCTTAGACAATAGGAACCGGAGACGTCGTAGTTCCTCCATCCGAAGGTGGCCACAGCCTCTTGGGCGAAATGGTCCAAGGTCTGGACGCCACTCGATGGGCGATAGAATTCAATGCCGCCGTTATTCCGTCGGGTACGAGGATACGTCTTCTTCTCGCGGCTCGAGCCCCGCTTGAATAGCATTTGTCGCTGGACATTTCGCGACGTAGCTTGCCACATTATGCGTGCATTCTCGGTCAGGCCAACAAAGCTCTCCGTTGTCGTCTGTCGAGCTGACTTTGCATGTATCGCGTGATATTGGGTCATTAGGAAGAATTAGCTTCCAAATACAGACGATGCACGAAGTGTGTGTTGTTCTTTTTTCAACACGTTGGCTGCCAAGCTAAAACTCGTGAAAATTTTTACAAAGTTAAAATTTTGTCTTAAGACTATTGAATTTATCAAATAATTTAACGTTTTTCATTATTGTCTCACCTTTGAAATTAATTTTTTTTTGTTCCACAATGAAAATTTCTGTCACCCGTACATGGGTCTGGATAGGATTCGTGAACTTTGATCGGGCTGTAAAACTAAATACTAACTCAAATGTTACATCGACCCACGAGACACCTAGTTATCCTGCTTCTCCGTAATTGCATTCTGACCTGGCAAGAAGAGTTCATCGAAGACTCGTTTTCATCTTTGGGAGTTACATTATACAGTTTTCGATTGTATAAGAATATATTTTTAGTTGTATAAGTATTTTCACAAGTATGCCCGACACTGAAAGTGTTAATTCAATTAATTGAGAAGCTTTTGATACTTTCAAAACTTTCGTACACTGTTTTGCAGCGTGTACATAAACATGAAAGGTCCTCGATAAGCGTGTAATTCAATTGAAAATTTCAAAATATCGATAATTAAGGGTATCCCCCAAACAGAATTTCGATAGTGACATCGTTAACGAGATGATAGGGTGATTAACCCCGTCTCTCCCTTTCGCCTGTATCATAATGCTCCCGACGCTCGTACGCTAATTTACAATTAAAGTTAGTGCGCAGGATCGGCAATTACGCGTCCGTTGGCCGCGAAGGACCATTGTTGTTCGACCGTAGCTTTATCGCGAACCGCAATAATAACAACAGCGATAATAACAATTTGTGCGCGCGTCGAATGTAACGGGTATCGTGTTTTGCGTGCCACACGGACGCTGGTAACGCGCGTGCTTTACCAGCCTCTTGGCAGATCTTCCGTTAAGAAGATGCATATTAAACTCGACGAGCGAGCCGACGAGTGAAGCCGAAGTTTTGCAATGGAGATTAACCTGCCGCGCAGAGGATCGTTCTCGGTAGGTTTTAGACCCTTCATTTACCTTTGCCACGACAGGACGGCGGCTGGACGCGGTGGAAAGCAACAGATTTCGCGCCTTCGAACAGTGATAAATGAAGTTTCAACTACAAGCAAATTTTCAGCGTGTGACTGTTCATTCTCGACGATAGAAATCCGAGCAGGTTTCTCGAAACGCAGCACAAAAGGAAAGAAAGCACTTCGAAAGATCTCTCACGAATGCTCCTATATTCTTTGCTCCTCGATCCACCATTTTCTTAAACGAATTTATTATTAGCTAAGAATATAGGAGCATTCGTGAGAGATCTTTCGAAGTGAGCACTAAGCTAACCCCACATAAAATTTAAATGTTTCTTAAGAGAAACATGCTTTTGTATCGGTTGATTTTCAGTAAGCTGGAACGTTTGCTTGAATTCTTAAGTAAAAGTTCTTCTAAACCGTGAGCTGAAATGATGCTTAAAAAGCTTGCCACCTTCAGGATCTAGGACCATAATGAATCTTCACTAGAGCCACCAGCAAAGAGGCGATTCGTTAGAGAAGCGCGCGATCGTTTTGTTCTCACGGACATTCCTCCGTTTGTAATCCAATCCAATTTGGCGGCAACGCGATATGAAAACTCGACGCCCTCGGTATTCGCGCGTTATAGTGTCCTTATCGTCTTATCGGCCGACAGTGCGACGTGTGCAGTCCTACGTTTCTGCATCTTTATCTTTTTTCGGCCTTATGACACGTTGCACGCTCCGTAACGCTCGCTGTTCCGATAACCAAGCCACCCTTTTGGCGGCGTGTCGCTTGTAAGTTACGAAACCATTCTCTTCGACCCACAGGACACCTAGTTATCTTGCTTCTCCGTAATTGCATTCTGCGCTGGCAAGAAGAGTTCTTCGAAGACTCGTATTCATCTTTGGGAAGATGAAGTTTCTGAGAAAATGAGGTTTCTGAGGACATCGAAATTTAGAAGCTACTCGAGACTCGAGAAAGACAGGAGAAGTGAAAATTATTCGAGTTGAGATCCTCAGGGGCTGTAGTTACGTTTGATCGTAGCTACAGTACGGGTTTGGCAATCCCGAGGTACTCCAGCTACAGGGGGCCATCGAGCCCCAGACTACTGGCATTCCTAGTTGGAGTACCAGAGAATGATGAAGAGAAGCATATCAGTAAATGTAAATCCGAAACAATGGCGAGCAGAAATTAAATTAATGTAAAGACTAAATAATTGTTAAACCAGGACGTGAGATGTTACAGTCAAGATATATGGCTTCGTACTCTTAGAAATAAAATTCTCTCGTTCAAGTGGAGACTAATCCATCAGGAAATTTGGCCATAGCAAGAAACAATACAAGAAACCATTCTCAAAGGAACGAATAGTTTAGATCTCGATTCGAGTGACCTCCACTTTTCTTTCTTCCAAGACCAGTACACAAAGTATATTACAATCAAGTTACATGACTTCTCGTATCCTTAGAAATAAAACTCTCTCATTCAAGTAGAGTCTAATCTGTAAGCAAATTTGGCCAAAGCAAGAAACAACACAAGGAACCATTCTCAAAGGAACGAAAAGTTTAGATATCGATTCGAGTGACCTCCACTTTTCTTCCTTGGCCTCCAAAGCCCAAAATATTTATCCCCAGACTCTTCCCTAATTTTCGCCCGCTCCAAAAGTTTCTCCAAGCTCAGTTAACCACGAAAACGATGGCTCGTTCCCTGAGGAACGACACTCGGAAGCGGCTTCGACTTTGCGCTTGTATTAAATTCGACACCGGATGCTTCGCAGCCCGAACCTCATCCTGTTTCTCGGACAAAGGACTACCGTTTCCAGGAAGGCGCTCGAAGCAGTCCGCCGGTATTCCAGGAGGAATCGAAACTATTCGCGAGACTAACATTTTTCAGGGGCATTCGAGGAACAGGAGGAGGACGAGAGACGGTTTTGCATGGCTGGCGGGAATCCACTCGTTTCCTGACGTCTCTCTAATGAACGTCCGGGAGACGTTGCGCAAACGAACATCCTTGAGGATTACTCGGAGTTTTACGTCGGAGTGACACTTTGAATAATAGGCTGGAATGACGGGCAGGAAACCTCGAGTTTGTTACTGGTCTTTGCACACAATTAATCGGAATCGTTTTCGACCCCTGGGTTGAGGCTCTCTCCCTTGTACACGAAGATTATGCAGAATGATACTCGATGGAGAAGTGGTCCGGTGCGACTTTGGCAAAACTACAGAAAAGGAAAATGGAAAATGGGCAGGCGAGAGGAGGAGGGATGGTTGGTTGGTTCTAGAGAAGACAAAATACAAATTTGTCGTCCCTTGACGAAGGTGCATATCTACTCGACATAACAGTGGCGATAAATATCTGTCTTTGTTATTGGGAAAGCAAGCATAATTTATTAAACGCGTGTACGTGTCGATTAATTAGTTCATCGATCGAAAAATTTATCCAAATGCGAGTGCTTCGTCTTTCACGAGAAATACCAACGTCGTTCACACTATCCAGTTATCAAAACAAATTTTTATTGGCATACATTCTTATTAAAATGTATCTCTTCCCTTATTCTTGAATGACATCCAGCTCATGTTTCATCATCCGAGAACGATATCCAGCCACCTAATCGGCATCCATGCTCTTCACAGTGCCGTTTAAATTCGCCAGAGTAGCTTCTGCTGTTTCCGGCGTTCCTCTGTTCGTTTTGGGGCCCGTTCGAACCACTTTGCCGACTGTGTCAGTTCCAGAGACCCGAATCAGACGGGCCAGACGTGGCTAGGGGGGGGGGGGGGGGACGCTTTCGAAAACGCGATTTCCTGCACGATCCACGGCTCATTCCTGGAAAAAGTCCGTCGGGGTGGTCCAGGCTCGTCACGCCACGATTGAAAGCGAACGCGCGCCGCAATTGTAGGATCCTTTCTCGATTTCCAGCTGATAATTAATAGTCGCAGTGAATCGGTAGCATGATCGGTCATTTTTTGTCGTCGTATCTTCCATTTCATCTCGAAACTACCTCTTATTTCTCTCAGGAGATAATTTGGGAGATGTCTCTGTTCGTGACTATCTTCTACGCGATGCTCGGCTCGCGATATTAATATTTAAACGGGATGTGAAATGAAAAATGTTGTTACACCGAGAATAAACGACTGTTCACTATCCTAGCAATTATCACCGCTAGGAAGACTCCAACTCAACCAGTATTCTCTCACATCGAGGCGGAGTTGCACAACTGAAAAGTTTATTAGCGCCGATAAGGACCTGAGAGCTTCCACGTCCGCGAGATTCCCTCGCATCCTGAATGCCAAGGGACTCGCAAAAGTCTCGTTTTCCCGTGAGTTAATGAAAGCTGGGCCTGCTGGGTGTCTGGAATTCCAGCACCGGAGACGTACCGCGTCGCAATCGTTCCCTGCTCGTGGTGTCCTCGATAACACCAAGGGAGAGATAACCCATTCGATAGATCCCCGCCTCGACGACCAGGGGACCGTTCCCCTAGCGAAAATGTCCCCATGGTAACGCAAGGGCTTGTGGAAAATCTGTGGGGAGCGAGGGGGGCGAGTGTTCTTAACGAGCCCGTCAAGACAGTCGTTTCCTCGAGTTTATGGTCGGGACAGGACTGGATCTTTATTCTACGCGTTGAAACTATCTCGCAGAGATAGAAGACGCGAAATAGGAACGTGACTATTTTCATCTAGATAGTTTCGTTTCAATTTAAAGAAAATACGAGCAGAACATTTCTATGTTCGATAGCAGTCGTGAAAATACAGTGCCGAACACGAAAGGGGATGGAGATAGGGTAGAACGCCCTAAGGAGGGGTCGTCGCGTGGCGAGGGTGAAGAATTATTATGGGTGACTTTGGCCTTTTAACTCTTAAGCCAGGAGGTTTGCTGGGGCGAGAGTACGTCATTCCCAGGAACGTGTATTTTGGACAACTAATTGTCACGACATATTTTAATTAGTTGGTTAGTTAATTCATGCTCTACGAATGCGATAAAAATTGTTGAGGGGCTCTAGGTTTAGGAGCTTCCCTTTATGATTTTTTTTTCTCTGGCACTAGTGACGATAGCTTCCTCAAATCGTACGCACATTTTTTTATGGAAATCCTTCTAGAAGACCTGTATAAATTTTCAGAGCTCCTAAATCAGGCTACAGTGACATCCTAATTTAGAAGCCAACTGCTTCTCTTCGCGAATTTGTTTCCAGACACTCCTGAGAATAGCTTCTTCAAACTTTGCCCATTCATTTACAAATACTCGAAAGAACAAACTAATGCTTTCCTCCCCGAAGTTCTGAACCACCACTCTTAACCCTTCGCACTCGAGACCTTTTTTCTAGTATCAATAACCCGAGATGCTTTCTTAGCATTCTATTGCCACGAATGCTAAGCTTAGATTGACTTCGAAGATGTAGGTCGATTGTCGTTTTATCGACACTTGGAATTCCAAAGAAATTAATCTTTTGCACTCGAGAGGTGAGTCTCAGTCACCACTAGATTTCACGTAGCAAATCTACCAGCAATAATGTTTCTTTAGGTTTTATTTCTTTGGAACTAGAAGTGTCAATAAAATGACATCTTTGAAGTCAATCGAAGCTTAGCATTCGTGGCAATACAGAATGTAGAATGCCAAGAAAACATCTCGAGTTGCTGGTAGATACCAAAAAAAAAGGTCTCGAGTGCAAAGGATTAAACCTAAAGAAGCATTATTGCTGGTAGATTTGCTACGTGAAACCTAGCGGTGACTAAGAATCGCCTCTCGTGTGCAAAGGGTTAAGTGTTAAAATACCAATCGGAGCGACACAGTTTTCGTGGTCGCGGGCAAACTCGATCCACCTCTGGGACAGGGCTAACTTTATATTATTCGACAGCATTTCGAGTTGAACTTTGCACTTTGCCAGGGTCAGGTGTGTACGTTAACTCTTGGCGAACCGCGATCGCGTCCCCGTCCTCTCTTGAGGAGCTGCCGGTCGTTTGCACGAGGCCAAGTCCTCCCATCCTGCGTGAGCTCGCCAGTAATCAGCTTACCGATGATCCGTAAACGGATTACGTCGGAAAACACCATGATCGGATTGTACGCCGGCGATTTATCCAGACGTCGCGACGCGTTCCTGCCACGATCGATCACTTCGCCCGCTAACGACGTCGATTTTTCTCGCGAACGATAGCGAATTAACGGAAAGTAAGACGACACCTTGATTTATTCAAAAATTGGATTTATTCGCGGACGATGGATATCAGTTTTTTAAAGCTTGAATTATGAACGTTTCTGTTCGTATTTAGAGCGATTCTCAGCTTGGAATATTCAATGCAAAAAACGTAATAATTTTTGATAAAATTGTGCCAACGCTATTATGTATTATACATCAAAGTATGCTTTGAGATTAATCAACCTCTTGCCGTACTTTGATGAGTCTGATTCGTGACGACGATTTTGGCGCAAACATGAATATCACGAGCCAGGATCGAGTCTCGTTGAGCTAAATGGTACAGGAAGGGGTTAAAGAATCGACGATCTCAAACCTTTCTAATCAATGTCAGAATTTCAAACTATAAATACTTTGAAATTCTGGTAGTGTTACGAAGGTTTCAGTTTCCCACATCGCGAATAAATGGCGAAAGTACGCACGTACCGCGCGTATGGAAAATGTCGTCCTGCGTTCGTCTTCGATTGCCGGAGGTATTTGGAGCAAAGCTCGATCGATTCGATTGTCTCGAGCGTCGTTGCCAGATAGATCTTAATAGGACTGGTTCGCGGAGACTCGGGGCAATCGTCGTCGATCGAGCGTGTTTTTGCTAACGGATCGGCTCAGTGGTCGGCCAGGAAGTTTCATTGTCAGCTGTAACGGTGAATTAGCGGTTAAAAGAATGCGTTGTTTGGTTGCAGATGCTGCGCTCGCCGCGTCGTCTCCGTCCGCATCTGCCCGGCGAGATTGCGCTCCGATTATGGTGAGTAGATTCCCTCCCTTTCTCTTCGCTATCAATTATTTATGACGCAGCGACGCACAGTGTCTTTAAACGGCTCGAAAGCATACGGATCATCGAGAACGATGTTATGAAAGATCGCGACTTCTTCGAACTACTCTCTCATTGTTAAATGGGAGTGTTCAAAAGGATCTGAGTCATTTAACTAGAAGAATATGAAACTTTAGAAATCGTAGCATTAGTATTTTATCTTTAATTATTGTTTCAATTTTGCATTTAATAGTCAATTAAATGTATACCATCGACACTAACAAGGAATGCTTATTAGGTGTCCGCCTTCGATTGTTTTGATTTTTTGGATATGTTTTAAAGAACCGAAAAATGAGATATACGTATTTTTTTATATTGACCCATTTTCATATTTAGTGGGTGAAACGACTTAAAGTTTCAGCTGCAATAGGCTATTATCATAAACAAATTATCTTTTACAAAATTTAAGGCCAGATTTTATATGCAGATAGAAACCCATGAAAGTTTTTCTTAAAAAGTTTTCTTCTATCTATGATACTTTATGAAACTTTAGGGGGTCGTTTCATCCCCTAAATATGAAAACGGGCCAATATAAAAAAATACGTATATCTTATTTTTCTATACTTTAGAACATATCTAAAAATCAAAACAATCGGAGGCGGACACCTAAGAAGCTTTCCTTTAAGTGATTATTAACACGTTGACTGTCAGATTGATTCAAATGGAAATCGCGAAATGTCTACAAGGTTAAAATTTTGTCTCAAGACAGTTGTAAACTAGACAATCTGACATTTGTCGTATCACTCATTTTTGTATTATCATCAAAACTTACGAATTCTATTCAGACTTATTTTCATTAATACTTAGCTCTTAAAATTAATTGCTAAAGTCCCTTAGTGAAAAGCTCTGTTGCCCATATATGGGTGCCGTGGCATTCAACGTGTTAAGGAATTTTTCAAAAGTATTTTCTTTATAAATAGAAAAAAAAGCTTATTTTAAAGTACTGTGCATCTAATCGGCCTATAGATTTATCGCACCTCGGTTGATTTCCCCTGAATCGAAGGCAGGAAAGCGGGAAATTCTATCGAATTTTCGGTTTCCATTTGAACTCGCGATCCACGCTCTGTGGAAACGATTTGAAAGCAGTCGGTTAGCCCGAGCGGTCTGGAGATGTGTTTGATCTCGAGACAAAAGCTCCCTCGCGGACGAAAGCGCTAAAAGCACGGCCCTGTTGGCTAGCGACCCGGAACCACGCTAAAACCAATCATCTCGTAACGTCGTACTATGGGCGCAAATGGTGTTTCCCGTAGAAAAATCGTGCAACGGCGGGAACGAGATGACGTACAAATAAAATTATGTACAATAATAAAAGATGATGTACAAATTCTTACCGAAGATTTTCAGCCGAACACATTCGAAATATGGTCATACTTTCTTTACGCAACGGTACGTTTCGACTTTACAATTTTTAAAATTTCTCTGAAGAAAGTCAGTTTCAAATTTACAGAGTGCCATGAATCATTTTATAAGGATTTATATCGGGATACTTTTTCTCCGAGAAATTTCAGTCGGTTGATGCTCTGTTTCCTGGAATAAATTCATGTACCAGTGCTCACGTGGTCGGCTAACCTCGATATCCAATGTTCGTGAAAGGGGACTTGTTGTACGCGTAAATATATTTCACAATTAAAAGACAAAGATTTTTATCGGGCTGTCTGGAAAGTCCATGCCGATTTTTAGTAGGCGGTACAGGTCTGAATATATCGGAATAGCTGAAAACAAATAAAATGTGTACATTCCTTAACAGGTGGAAAGGTTGTGGAACAAAATGATACATATATAATTCAATAAATATACATCAAAATTCAAATATGCCTTTGAATTTTTCTTAAAAATAGGCATGAACTTTCCGGACAACCCAGTAATATCAGTTTCGTACATAAATTCTACTATTTCCAGTTCTGCTATTCGTCGCTCGTGAATGAACGTCGATTTCAGGCGCCTCGAACTCTACTCATTCTTACTTTGCGTTTTCGCGTTTGTTCCTCCTCCTTTAAGTAATACGTACCGGTGATATCTCGGTCTATACATTATGGAACACCCCCACACCCATTGGAAGAACTCGGCATGCTTTATTATTCTCCACGACGCGTGTGATGATATCGCAATAATTTTCTGCCATCGAGAACTGGGTCACAGCCCACTAGTGCGTTGCAGAGCAAAGATGAGCTTTGCTTTGCTTCTTTATTTGCGCGTACTGGCGTACACGTGCACGCGCGTTGCTCGAAATAAATTGGAGAACGATGGCAACAATAGTGCCTCGATTTCTAGCTGCTTTGGATTGTTTGCAAATGAACTTATCAACGATGCGTTTGATAGGTTCATTCGAAGATTAGAGAAGGTTCGCTTTCAACACTTTCTTATACAGTAATATTTCTTAGTTTAATTGCATCGCATATATTAGGCTCTAAATATGTCAGTTAGACATCTGTAATTCCACTCTAAATTCAATTGATTCCTTTTTATCAACTTTTCCGACTTACATCTTAGCCTTTATTGATTACTTCCGCACTCTACACACCGCGTACAATCGTAAATACTACCAAAAAACTTGTCCAAAGTGGCCCCAATTATGTTCGAGCAAAGCGTCGTTAACCGCGCGAATTCCAAGGAAAAAAACTTCCAAATCGTCGTCATTGTCTTCTTGCCTGAGAGACTATCCGCGAAGGACGCGAGATAATAGCAGTCCGTGGCAGTAATACATGCAGCGGCATAGGTTAGGGTCAAGGCGATCCAACCACGTCGTCAAAGGTCGCTCGGCCTCGATGGTCGTTCACGGTGCGAACCTCTCGCCCACGGAGCGGACGGCGTTGATAACGGGCCTCGTAATTCGGTAATCCGCGTACGGATCGATCAATCGTACCTGGTTCGACGCGGAACTACTGCGTAGGGGTGGAACTAACGCGCGTATATGGACGAGCAATTGTTCGCGAATTGAAGAAAGATTAGTCGGGGAGATAGGACAGATGCACCTGTCTGGTCGGCGTCGTAGGCTTCTTCCTGGATCTATTTTCTGTCGTAGACCCCAGGGACTCGTTCGAAACTGGAGCGGGGAGGATGATCTACTAGTTTTTTTGTTGCATTTGTTTCATTTGGAACATGGCGAGGTAGGATTATTTTCTGGGTGTAGTTATTCGATGTCTGTGTTTTGATTCGTGGTATACTTCTGGTATAAGGAAACGGAGCTCAGTGGTTATATCAAAAAGATTCACTATTCTGATGAATTTTCTACGTTTTTATTTTTCTAGTTGCATGCGACCGTGGATCTAGGTGAAATAAAGATAATGGAGTAGGTAAAACAGAGAGCGCAAACAGTTTGCAACACTAATTTCAAATCGGTTGCGCTCATGTGCGATCGACCTAAAGGACGATTCAGACTATACGACACGGACCGGGAACGACATGTACCGGCACCGACACGACAAAACATAAAAACACGCGTTTCAATGGAACTATTCACACTATTCCCATTGACGGAACGTTCAGGTCGGTGTCTGTTAAGTGTGAATAGTTCCATTAAAACGCGTGTTTTAATGTTTTGTCGTGTCGGTGCCGGTCCGTACCGTATAGTCTGAATCGACCTTAAGCCTAATCTTTCAATCTATCTCGCCACCTATTAACAAAAAATCTCAAGATTTGTCGTCGATTCCCAACGCACCCTGGCGTCCACTCGAAGTGAACAGAGTGAATGCTGATAAGAGCATCTGTACCCCAAGCGATCGTAATCGAAATAGTTGCATCGGTCCCGCGCGTCGTTTTGTTCGTCTCGAGGTTGTCCAAGGCGCCCTATTTACCGTTACCGCTCGTCGAGATGGCGTGGAATAGAGAGTCGAGCATCTAATCTCCCGGGCACCGTCGTCTAATTAAAACCACGGGGCAAAAATCGCCATTTGCCTGGAACGGTAGTACGCGTAGTATTTGCATGGCTGGTAGTACGCGCGTAGTAACATACCTGCTCCACGCACGGTACAGTTAGAAGCTTAACCGTCAGGCCTCGTTGCATCCTACGAAATAATATCTATCGTCCAGGTGCGCGTTACGGCGAACTTTACTCTCCGGGAAACGGTAATTACGAGTAATTGGAGAATTTTAATGTTGCTATGTTGGAGATCGTTCTGTCTTTTTTTTTTTTTTACGAGAAAATAGGAACGCGTAGGATAGCTGGTAGAAGTAACTTGAAAGGAACTTTTTTGTATGTGTCAGGTTAATTAAGGAGTCATGTCATTAAGAAATTTTGGTGATTTTGAAATCTTTCGATCTATATTTTCTTACGGTACAAATGTTGATAGCATCGTTATCGTATATTTTAGAAATTTCACTTGCAGTGGTTGCAGAGGTGCAGACTTCCTTTGCTCACTCAATTTCAAATATAGCGCACGGTGGATCTTCGGTGGTTTATAGGACGATTTATTCGGAATATTTACATTTGATATTTCCTACTTAAAAACTGTAATAATTAACCTCGTTTCATCCACCCCCGAAGACGGCATTGTCAGGTCATCGATCGGAACGATAAGCGTGCGAACGCGTTGGTTGCGCCGGTGACACATTTTTCCAGGAAATATATCGGCTCCCGCGGCGATTGAATCGGACTCGGGAAGGCCACTCGATTTAATTAAACGAGCCGGAGGCTAGAGGTCGAGGGAGCGTAAAGTCGAAAACGGAGGATCGAGTGAAAAGCGGCTGCTGGCCCGCGTAGAGAGGGGTGGATAGGGAATTCGAAGCGGAATCGATTCCTTTTCTGCGGAGACGTTCGTTGCGCAATATCTGTTATCGGATACGAATACACGCGAGCTTGGAATGCGAGCCAACAAACGACGGAATCGCGTGCGGATCTAACGACGCGTCCTCGGTTCGGGAAAGGAGAAATTTTTCACGTTCGAAGACCTCGTATTAAATTCATTTTATTGTCGACTACAAAAGAAACGAAGAATGATCATTTCCCCAGTAATTCGATAACCTATGACAGGAAGTTATTCCCTAATAGAAGTTAATTTTAGAAAGTTCATTTTAGATTCACGATACATAGGGTGTAATCAATTCTTCGTAAGAAATCCTTTTCCATCCGAGACAAGAATTGAAAAACAATATTTTCAATGGGACAGCAATAAGATTTTGCGAATTGTTCTCCTCATCTTGAAAAGGCTCGGTCGTTTCTCTTTCTCTTTCCGGCGGTGGCTCGGCTGGCAGCATTCGAGGCACGTGCTCGCGAACACGCGTCGATCGTGCTAATTCGAGCGACCGCTTGCGTTCGCATAATCGTTACAACGATCGTTTTCCCTTGTACGGTCGCGACGACGACGAAACCCTTGCGGTCGATCCGCGAAACCGGCGACGTGCTCGAATTTTAGGCGCGTGTCGCGCTCGCCGTAACGGTTTCAATGGTAAAACGATGATTCGACTTTGAGATTTCGCCCGTGTGGAAATCGCCACAGGTGGCGCGCTACCAAAACCACTGGCTTCCCTTTTCAAACGCTGATGCCCCCTAGCTGGTGACCAATGTTGGTCACGTTGTAATCCATAGACAGTAATGCATTTTACCATCTATCTTGTTGTGATTTCACCTTTTAGCGCATGAATTTTACTTTATCTTTCGAAACTGAAAGGTTCCCCGCTTCTGAGATGAACTATGGACCATGGAGGTCCACTGGACTGCCTCAGTGCCACTAGTTTCCTTACTCGTATGCGCTGAGGTTTTTTAATAACCTATCACTTCTGCAAACTATTCCCTAACGAGAACCGCGATAAATTAAGAATTGCCTATGAAAGGAATTTCTCCCTCGCACACAGTAGAAATCGGCCCGCAAGGAGCTCGAAATCGCAAGGCTCCGGGCAGAACGAAGCCGTGGGAGTTGACGGCGCTGGAATTACCTCTGGATCGAAGATCCGAGAAATCGAACGAACCAATGGCCGATCGAGCTCTCACCGAACACGGTCCGCGTTCTCTCGCATGACTCAGCCAGTTGGAATTTCGCGACACGCGATACCGGGCTTAACCGGCGGTTTATTAACGCGGCTCCGGTAATTCTGACCACGGGCGAGCATTAGAAATCCCCGCGCAGCCTTCCGACCGCGCACGCTCGACCGTGAAAGGATTCCGATTGCAGCGCGCGGCCGTTTGCTCGCGGAATCCCGTCTAGTCCGGCCAAACGATACAACGCACACACCTTCTCCCTCCTTCCTCCGCGAGAGTTTATTCGCGTACCGCGTTTCTTTGACTTTCTCGTGACTGAGACGCATTTACCTCCTTATCGAGGAAACGGCCACGAGCCCCGCAGCGCCTTGGGGATCCTTCCACCGGAAAGCGGTCTCGACGTCTCCTGAAATTTATCTATCCACGACCTGGACGATCGTATAGTATGTACTACGTGCGAGTTACAGGTTTAGTTAGATCAGGCCTGGCCAACCCAAATAGTTTCACGGGCCACCTCGATGACGCGTAACGTTACAGCGGGCCGCACTTTAGGTAAACATATAGGTTAAAAAGTGTAATACATATACAAAATACCGCTAGACGTCTTTGGATTGTTTCTGTATTCATTTATTACATAACTATATTCAAATTACAAATGAACGTTACTGATGGTTGCCTATTGAAACAGATTCATTCAGTAACATTTGGCGTTCGTAGATATCAGATATAGAACTGGAGTTCGTAATCGCACTTCCGCATTATAGCAATGACACATGGAAATTATCATTGTTTTAATATTTTTTGTACATATACAACGAGAAACAAAAGTTTCAATAAAAATACAAAATCACCCGACGGGCTGCACAATTTAACGTGGCGGGCCGCGTGTTGGCCAGGGCTGAGTTAGATGCTTCTTTAATCAGATTGGAGAAGGGATAGAGACCAAAAGGTTGGCCGAGGGTGTTCGAAATTTTAGGAGCTGATTCTACGTGTTGATGAACGATGGAAATCAAGAGTGGAAAAGTCGCGTCCGAGGCTTCGTGTTCGAGACATTAATTGCTAAAGGTGGGTAGAAAAGTGTCTGATCGCGACGGGGTTATACTACTGATGGTCGCGCGGACGCAATGTTCGCTAAGGGAAGTAGAATAGGTCTTACGCACTCAGACATCCGTCGCGCCTACGTTTGGCGAATGATCACTCAAAAACGAAGGATCCAACGCAATTTCTTCACTCTTAAATTATATTTTATTTTAGCATGTGGTTTCGCATGTAGTTGTTCCTGACACCTGTTGCTAAATACCCTATATAAACACACCGTCCAATTGTACAAATCTCACAAAGCTGATCTCACCAATATCGATATCAAGTAGGAATTAATACCGATTTAGAATCTGAATATTCCTTATCGAATACTCCTTATCGAATACTTCTTATCGAGTTCCTTCGAGTGTTTTTTTTTATTTCGATCGAAGAGGGATCGACGCAAAGGTCAGGAAAAATGGCCGCAGGAATTTCTCGAAGGACTCGATCGGATGACTGGCACGGTATGTAACGCGATGTATCTTCCGCGGCGGGTATTTTTCGTGGCGCGGATTAAAAGGTTAACGCGCGGCGCCAGGACTGGCCGAGGAAGCCGCGGAAGGGCAGGGAGGATCTCGACGACCATGACAGCATCGCGCTTCGTGCACGACTTCAATCGGCAGCCGTTCGAGGCTCAGAGGAATACACACAACGTCGTGACCCGTCAGCTTTGCATGCTCGATTCCTGGCGCGAGGCTGTGTGTCCTGCGTCACTCTAGATACGGTCGTGCACTTGGAAACTACCATTGGCAGGCGAGAGGAATGGCTGCTCGGTCATCTCACGTTTGATTAATGCGTCAATTAATAGTGCTTATTCGTCCAATGAATATGTGTATAGTTCAAACGAAGAGCGGTAATCTTGCGTGTATAACGAAAGGACATCGAAATTCACGCTGTAATATTAACACTTTAACGTCCGCACATATACGCAGTCAAATGTCGGTAGGGCCCGACGATATTTTTTAAGAATTAATTAAAAATAAACTTTATGTAAATTTACGAAATAATTCAGCATGTGCGAGGATACAGATAAAACAAAACAAAAAACAACAGTAATCGCCGGAGACATTTGCTTCATAATTTTCGTGGTACACAACTGTAGTGTACCCAGACGGCGTAGTGTTAATTTAAAAAATCTAAAATTAGAAACAGACAATAAAAGGATAGTTACCTAAAATCAAAGTCGTAGCAATGAAATACGACGACAATTGTTTACATTCATAAATCGTCACACAGAGAATGTGGTACTGGCCAATAATTTTTGGCGGTAGCATCACTCACGTGTTGTGTAAGCGGACGTTAAAGTGTTGATTCTTAAAACAAATTTTGTTTTGGGACAATTAGAACCCGCGACTCTTCTTGCGACTTCGTCAGAATCTTATCCAGACTTTGTTTTTGTCGAGACGCGTCACCTTCAGAATTAATTCTTTTAATACAATGCATCGTTGCAAAGCCCTGAACAATATTCTCCCGAACGACTTCGAGTTTCCCTGCCTGGGAAACGTAGCTTCGAACCGACAAAATGTCACCAGTGTCATTGAAACGAGTCGAGCAACGAGCAGGCGTTGAATGTCGGCCTCATCCTATCGGAACCGCGTACTCGAATAGATTACTGGCCTAAATAACGACAATATTGTCGCTCCACTACGAGTCGCAACAGCCCCGATGGAGTTGGAACCGATCGGGCCAACGGCCGGCATCGATTCCCGCGACGGAAAAACCCGAGCGTCGTTCGGGAAATTCCAGGGCGATATTAATTCCCACTGGCAATCGATTCGAGTAATTTAAATATATTGGATTACCGATAATTGCCCTCCTCCGCGGTGCAGAGAATGCACTTGTCGCGAAACCTAAATAGATTACGATCCCTTTGACGAGTAAAAAGCGCGTCGTCCCTTCGATTCGACGCGGCTCTTCGCTGGCATCGCGTTCCGCGTCGAAATCAATCGAGGGCTCCTGCGTCGAATAAAACGATACACTGGCGTCGGGAACGCAGGGTTGTGGCCCGTGTAATTCGGGCCGCGTTTTCGCTCTACCTTTTTCGCCCTGTTAGGTCGCGCGCTAGGGCTCTAATTCTAGCGCCGCGGATCAAAGGGTCCCCGTCCCGCCTGGCTCATTAGTCATAATGATTCCCCGATGCCTGGGATTATCGCCGCCAGACCATTGGCCAGGTTCCCTCCGGTGGCCGCCGTGCATCGCATTAGGGACGAAAACTGCCCAGGAGAAAAAAATAGACCTTCATTTTTGCTTCATCGCGTTTCGCTCAAAGATTCTCACGAATTCGAGAAGAATAAAAATAATCGATCACTTTTGCGTCGAGTTGGTCCATTCGGTGGCGGATAAAAGCGCCGTGAACTCGAGGAAATCGAAATCGAGCAACGATGTCGCATGTATGAAATTTTGTCCCTTGTCAAATTTCTATCGATGACAATATTTCTACTGTGGTGTATTCAATAACATAGCGCGGAGTAAATATAGCGTCCGTGATGGGATGGATGCGGGCAACGCCACGGAAATGGAGCGAAAGAGCGATTAACCCTTCGACGGTGCCAGCAGCGTGCTTTTATCCTATAACCGAGACGCTAACATTGTCAGCCATCTCATAGCAAACCGTCTCAAAGCAATTGATACCACCTCTTTCATTTCCAAAACGAAAAATAGCATCAGTCATGTCTTAGCATCAGTGATACTTAAATCGAGTCCAAGATCTCCCTTGAGCTCTTTCAAATAAAGCCACTAACCGTTAACTCGAATGAATTGCGATGCGTTGCTTTCAATCGTTATCCGTTAGTCGAATAAAATTTCGTCTATCCTCGTGGCGCTAATTTATAGCGGTGATTGCACGTACGCGTCACGCTCGCAATACGCTAGGATGTCGGACGAATTTACGACTCGTCGCCTAGAGGACACCCTCGATAGTAACTTCTTCGTGCCTCGTGCTCCGCAGCTGGCACGAACAGTACCAATTTCTTGCGGCGCGATCCTTCTCCTGTATCCGAACGGGTAGACAAACGGACGGTGAAGGCGATGGAGAGGACGTTGGGAGAGGAAAAAGCGGAGGCACGGCGCGAGGGGGGCATGTCCAGCGGCGTCGCGGCGTGTATCGCATTTAATTAGCCACCATATGCGGCAATTAATTAAGAATTTCTCGCGTTATTGATGGTTTCACCCGCGGTGGCCATTAGCTTGGCACCCAGGGCGGAATACGGTGTGAGCAAACAGAACTTTTTGGTTTATATGGAACGAAGCGAGATAAGCTGATGATTCTTGAAGGAAATTGTAGGTAAATGTCGGTGGATTAAGGGAAAATTAGGGAGAAAGGGCGCGAGAAATCTTGAGCCTAAGAAAAAATGGTCAATGTAAGGAATATTAAGGACACTTTTATTTTAGGAGAACCTTGACATGTTGATCGTCACGTCACCCATATATGGGTCCCGGTGCCTTTCATTAAAAAACTAAAAAAATTAAGTCTTAAAGTTAAGCGTCAAGGAAAATAAATTTGAATGAAATTCTAGAAGGCACAAAAATAAATACAATACAATACAATAGATGCTCCATTATGTAGTTTCCAGTCGTCTGTTAACAAAATTTAAATCACAATAGAAATGTTCAAAAGTCTGGCAGTGAACGTGTTAAGAGGAGGTGCTTCGTAATCAATTGTATTTCGAATACTATACATGGCCCTTTTAAATCTTGCACGTGCGTTTGTGTATATCTCAAGGAAGTACCAACAAAATTTTCCGTTTTCTCAATATGTCATCTCCTGCTCGACAAAGTATCTATGTACCCATTCGATGAATACAACCATGTTTTATTATCGTTTGGTAAAGAAACGCGCTTCCGTAAGCGGCCAAATCGAGATTAACGGCGATTCTCAGCGGTGTCTGTCGATTTCGGTGGTCGATAGGGAGACCAACAAACCCGCGAAGTAGTTTTCGCCCAATGGCGGTCGCGGGAGTTCGAAACTGGCGTGGTTGGAACGCGTTGGGCCGAGATCGAGCAAAGCGCGGTATCGGGAAGCAGGCGCGACCGTTTTCGATCGTCCTGGTGGCCACGTTCGTGCTCAAAGGAGAATTCCATCGCGAAGTTGCGCGTACCGTTGCCACGGCGTGCGATAACCGGTAATAGCCTGGACGGTAACAGTAACAGCGTAACTGACCTACAGACTGCTCCGCACCTGGACGCACCGGGAAACCTCGGGGAACGCGTGCCACATGGACAAATTCATACAAATTTCGAACAGCAAACGGTACGCGATCGTTTGTCTGGCATTCATTAAACGTAAATTAGAATTGCAATTATGGAATATAATTCGACCGATCAGGAAATTGGAATTTAACTATCGGGAATTAACGTCGCGATTAAAGCAATTTATGTTCGCTTTATTCGTGATATATTGTTCCGATAAAGGGGTGTACATTGAATGATAGATTGCGTTGGGATCAACGGAACGATATCAACACCGTTGGGATGGATGTTTCCAGGCCTGGGAACAAAAATTCTTATATCTGATAAAGCTTTAAAAATTCGGAGTATATTCAATATAAAAATTAGAGATATTTGAAGGACCAAGTACCAACCAAAAGAAACTAGATGACGCTCCTGTTTCCAGCTCTACACGTGCGGGGCAAGGTAATTAAATGGAACGAATTGTTCGCGACGGTGATGGAACTCTTTCCCTGCGAACGAGTAGCGGACCTTTCTGGTCTCAGAAATTCTAATTAGCCGGTCGAGCGTGTCGAAACCTTTCGATCCGCCAAGTTTCTCACACTTCCCTTCGAGACGCAACGCGAGATTCCCAGTAGGTTGTAGGAAAATGCGATTCCAGCGCGTTCACGCCACACAAATAGAAAGGTATCGCGAGCCGCGAGAAAATGTCTGCGAACCGCGACCTGTTCGGACCTCCCGATTAGCGACGCATTCTTTTTCAAACAAGTCTGAAACAAGCAAAATCATGACTTAGACTACCCTTAAATTCGCTTAGACTACGTCATATCTCAATATCAAACGGATCCTCAATACCTAGTTCGAGAAGTAATCGATTAAAAAAGTGGTATGTCCCAAACATAAAATTGAACGACCTGTACACGATGAACGAATTTGAAACCAGCAAAGTCATGACTTAGACTATCCTTAAAATCGCTTAGACTACACCATGTCTCAATATAAAAAGATTCTCCAACACCCAGCTCGAAACATAATCGATTTCAATTTTGGTATCCTCCGTAAGGAAACATCATAAAATTGACCGCCCTGTATATGACAAACGTACTCGAAAGCAGCAAACTAATGACTGAAATTGCCCCTAATCTCGCGTGCACTACATCATATTTCAATTTCATCGGAATCCGTTACGTCCACCGCGAATGGCGATCGATTCGTCGCGGACCCAGTGGGAAACGATTAATCGTGGAAAGAATAATCCTGTGGGAAAGACCGCGTGGCAGTCGTAATTAAGCGAGCCCACTCGATTTTCCTGTTAATCGCGACGAAGTTGTTATCGTAGCTAGGTCAAATGCGGTTTGTTCCCAGCTCCCGTATCAAAGTTTCCGCAAAGTGCCGCGCTAGGACGGCTTGCTCGCGCGTAACTCGAACCGGCTCGATTCCTATATAGAAGTTATATCGGTGGTTTAATAGGGTATAGCACGTTTCATTAATCATTTTGCGAGGGAGAAAAGCCCCGGTTCTCTCGCGTCAATTATTCCTACGCGAGTTCCGCGTGTGGACGTAATTCTTGCGAGAATTACCTAAAAATAAACGTCGTGCTTGATTATATTACGCGATACGAGGAGTTCGGTCAATATCGAAATACTTCACGCGTGGAACTACGGCATTTTAAAAGAGGTATAGAAGTATAGATCTTGCTGTTCTAGTTCTGCGCGTATTTTATAATAGCCACCTTAGTCGTAATCAATTTTAGTTTGGTCATCTCCGAGTATAATTCCCTCTAAAATCACAGGAAACATTCGAAATCGTCGTGGTCGAAATGTAATTTGACGTTACGCAGCGGTGCCCATGGTTATTATTGTAAAACGAAATATCCCTCGCGGAACTATGCGTGAATATTAATTTAATTACTACCGAGTGTACGCGAAACGTGTACAGTTCGCCGCAACTACTCTAAATAATCGCTCTATACGTTAAATTGAATCGTGCTAAGTATATATACATACACAATGTGTACAGTTTGCTACGACCACTCTAAATTATCGCTTTACATGTTAAATTAATTGCCATTAAGTGTGTACAATGCGGGTGGCACGATCACTCTTTCATGGTAGAATTAATATCAAATGGCTTGCGTAAATCATTCAAGTAATTATACGCGCGTTAAAGGGGAAACTGACTGTAGGATACATCAGAGATCGTCGGGTAAATCGACTTCGTTGCTGATTCAAAGTCGGAAAAATTACGTTCATTTGTACGAAATTCATTAGCGCAGAAATTTCTTCCGACTGGAAAAGGGGAACGAAATAATAGAACAGTGTTAGGGGAACGGAAAAAAGTTCGCACGGAATATGTGTAATTTCCGAGTTATCGTACAGGTTACAAACGAGTCGCTTAGATAACGTGGGGAACACCGTGGGAGTGATCGACCACCGTCGTAGTCGGTGGTTTCTTCCTGGTTTCTCGGGATTTTCATTCACCATGCGGCCCAGCCACGGGCCGCCGCGCGCGTTTCCTTTCAATTTAAATCATCCGGTGAATGAATCCACCGAGAGGGTCGCGGTATCTCGTAATGCTACACCTCGAGAACATCGAACCTAATCGACCCTTGCGCACAGGCTCTAAAAGTTTTCTTAAAATCCTGCTCGATAATCAAAGTTCTCGATAACACCATAACCTCTCGCGGGTCAAATAAGATAGGACTTTCATTGATGGAAGAAGGCGAGGGTCAGAATTCTTGGAATAACCGAGGCAAGTAACTCACCACTATCATTAGCCCTTGAGCTTAGCGACCATCTCTACCACCGCTCGACACCATAGTTAAATAAAAAACCAAACATCACGAGTGACACTAACTATACGTTGGTTTCATCCTTTGCGTACCACTTGATTAAAATTTCATCCGCTCTCTGGATCCACCGACGTATACCCGTCATTAGCGGCGCGCAGCGTGCGCGTGCACGAAGACTATAGCCGTCATGGTGGCTCGAGAGGTTAATAAATACCTCGTTATCCACCCGGTGTCCGTATTGCCTGCCAAGCCACCGATTCTTTCCGCGTCCGAGGCGCGCACAATGACATTTGCATCTCGGAAGAGAATCGCTGGCTCATCTGCTTTCAGGGCGCGTTAAAGGTTGGCTCTGTTCGCTCGCCAACGGAGTCCCTGCGTTCCATCGATGCCCGAGGGATCGACGACTTCCTCTTTCTCACGTTTTGCCGCGCGGTTCTTGCTCGCGATGGTGAGAACGCCACTTGCAAGCGAGCGAGACCTGCGATGAAAACGCCGCTTTAAGACAGGGACAGGGGAGGGGGAGGAACGCTTTTCTTTGTATGCATTCCACGCGTGGCGGTACGTGACATAATCGGCGCGACACGCGTGTACAACGGGTGCCATTATTCGCGAACAATGGGACAAGCCGCCGGTTGGCGGAGCTTCCATTCGAAAATTGTGCGTCAACGAGCCGGATGTTGCAACCGAATCCTAGACGGTAATTAAATTCTAGCCACGCCGAGACGATCCCTCCGCGAATCTCCATATTAATCGAGCAACCCTCCCGACGTCTAGCTACCTCTTCCTCGGACCTTGACCCTTGGGCACCAGGAAATTGGTTTCCTGGACGTCTGGATAGAAGATTTACTGTATCAGATAATTTAGGTGCATTCTTTGCTTTCTCCTTAGATAAATTAAAGCCTCCTTTTCATTTCGATGATATACTCTGGGGTAGATGGAACAAACCTGAATTGTTGGTACCTCTTGAATATTCAATTTTGCATCGAATTACAGTTTAATCCCACAGGGGTGCATGAGAATCAACTGATAGCGAACTCTGCACTCGTCTAAAATAGCCTGGTTTGTAGCTAATGGCGGCACGCGTTAATTTTCGCGAAATCCATGCACGTGTTCGCGGAGGGCGCGTAATAAAGACGTGCGGCGATAATAGCGATAATAATAATAAATGGCAGAAATGGGAATTGTCCGTGCAACCACCGTGGGACCGTTTTCACGGGCCGCGTTTCGCGCGACTATGCGCTATAGCGCCAGAAACCGGCGGCTCGCTGTTTCTCCGTGGGGAACAAAGGCCCACTTATCTTCTCGCGGGCAACGCTCGATCTTAATACTCGAGACCCTAAGGTTCCGGCGAGATTAGGTGTTCCTACGGTCACGACGTCGGTTATCGAGCGCCTCGGCAGAAAATGAAAATAGAAACCGCGCAGGAAACCGGAAATCTATTGAACGTTCGACGCCTCTCCACCTTGGCTGTTTCTGGAGAAGAAGGAAACAGGTTTATAAACGGCTAACGTTAGGTACTGCACACCAAAATACAATTCCGTGCTTGGAAGACTTCAAAATTGCTACCGCGTCAGACCAGATGTGACGTTAGATCGTAGAAATGAGAAAAAGCATAAAATGAAGAGAAACTGCGATCGAAGATTCGTCTTCTCTAGGTCGACAGGAATTTGTTTGAACTCTGATTCGACTCGGCTGCTGTCGCCATTTATTCTCCACGGCCAATCTCTGGCTTCGTTCCGCGAGCAGTCGATTCAGACCTTTCCAGGGTGATGAATTTCTTTTCGCCAGGGATCCCCCTGGAGTGGAGCGGTCCGATGACCCAGATACGTCGTTCGAAGGCTTCTTCGAGTGGCAGAAGTCAGGTCGAACGATTTGTCGTTTCTGTCAACGATTTGCCGCAATTACGGGGAAATCCTTTGGAGCGTCGTTTCTGTACTTCCAAGAGGATTCTCGGCGGGCTGGGGCTAGCTCTGTCGGATATTGGGGACTTGGCGGCCTCGTCTCCCACGGGAATATGAAACCGCGCTTTCGCGTTGGATTCGGAAACGGTGAATCTGTGTCGAATCGTTCGATTCGATCCTTTGGCAGGGGCTTGGGAGCGTGGGGAGACGTAGGACGACTTTATTGCCTCGATATCGCCGAGATGTCGCGAATGAAAAATCCCGAGGGATCAGGACAGTCGTTGACTACAATGGAGAATCAAAATTCGGGTCGTGGCTGACGCAACTTAAAATATCGAAATGAAAGATTCATGCTGGTGGATCTTTCGAGAGTATCTAAGAGGAACGTTTCGTAGGAAGGGATGTTTAACTGTTCGTGAATCCTCGATGAGGCCCTAGGTGAGACTTCGAATAACTCACAGGCAAAAGTAACAAAATTCGATGTTCTGTGGTTTCCAAACAAATTCGAAACCAGCGATGACTTAAACTTGACGCAATTTTGCATGAGAAAGGATACTCAACTGTCGTTAGATCGTCAACATTAGGGAACGAAGAAGCATGGCTACTGTTTACAACGAGAGTGTACACACCAGAAGCATGGAGTGGTTCATTCTAGTTCCCGAGTTCATCAAATTGCTTCAAATTAATCCCTGTAGAGTCTCCAGCTGGTGGAAACCCCTGGTAGCCCACACAACTCACGTCTGTGTGCGATCACCACCCGTCTGTGACATCAATGACCACCAGCAGCGACCCGTAAGAATCCAGATGGAAATGCTTCGGATGCTCCATCTTGGAGAGACTCTCTATGTTAGTTATCATTAGACACGAGTGAATCTCTGTGGAGCAAAATCAGGAAATGGAGAATCTAGACCGTTTAGAGCTTGCATATTGCGTGTAGGAGTATGAGAGTCTTAGATTAATCTCTGGAAGGCATTACCTAGTGAAGGTTTTTTAGCTGTGGGTCCTAAAGCTCATGGCTGTCCGAGATCACAAGTGAACCTGTAGGTTCTCTAGTAACTCAAATTTCGAAATGAAGAAGTCATTCTATGGATTATTATAAAACTACACATCCCAGAATCTGGTCCATCAAATTGCCTCAAACCGACCTAGGACCCTCCAAGGTAACGGAAACCTCTTTCCTTAAGCTCATCTTTCCTGGATTCTTCCGTGAATGTAACACCTCCTCGCCTTTCGTGGCCTTCAGTCAACAGCGTTCCTCGTCGACAAGCCTAGAGTGTCAGGAAACGCTGAGGGTTAACGAAGTCGAAAATGAACGCGTCCGCGAACAGAGTCATCTCGATCTCGCAGTGGTGTCGTGCATCGTCGAGGGCTCGACCTGAGGCGACGGTCTCTAGCTCGCCTGGTTGTACGGAACGGACGACCACGGCCCCGGAATAGAGAAGAATGAGAAAGAGAGGGGACCAGCCACGGAGAAGGGAGTGGAAGCCTAGGGGAGGACAGAGACACGAGACCGTGGCGTGACATGTCGTGATCGGTAGAAAGAATCTCGTTCTGCAACCCGGAAACGCCGTGACTAACAACTCGGTATCACGAAGGTGGAAGAAAAGGCCCCGAACCCTTCGGGGTGGATATCTCCTCTAGGGTCCGGGAGGGTCATCAACCATCGGGCGCCATGCCGTCCGGGATCGGGCATTATTATGACCAGATCTAATTGAAACTCCACGGCTCGGTTCCGCTCGGCTCGACCCGCAACGCCTGGTCCACAGCCTGCTAGAATTTTATCCCAATGATTGATGACGAATAAATACTCTGTGCGACGATTTATTCGCGGGGTTCAAATGGGAGGACTCGAAGGAACAGTTACGTGGGTGAGCTATTTGTTCTACGCGAAACATCACTTTGTTGGCCGATTGCGAGATTCTAGAATGGTTTTCTAGCAACGAATCTAGTATATGTAGAAGATGATGTAGAAGACACAAGGATAGCAAGATGTATAGAAATATCGTAAATGAACGACAATTAAGCTTGAGTGCATACTTTGTACATACAGTCAGTCTCATAATATTCGTACCCTCTACGTCTATTAAAAAAGTTTGTCTAAATTAAATAATAAGTTCGATGTTTTTAAATAAATGTTTCGTAATAAATATATAAATGGATAAACTTTACACTTGCGTATATATAAAGAAAACTTTATTTGGAAACGTCAGATCTATCGTTTAACACCATGGTCTCCACGTCCCTCATATAAGGGTGACAAAGCTTTTTATTAAGGAATTTAAAAAATTAATTCCGAAGTCGTGCTATCGACAAAAATGAATCTGAATAGAATTTGTGTGACTGACTGTAGATAACTGTGATATCCCAAAATTCACTAATTATATGGGGTTGATGCACTTGGCCGATCTTCAATATTTCTGTAATCTCTTTGTCTGTTGATGTCGTCTTCGTTCATCACGTCTTTGATCAATTTCTCAATTTTTATTCGACAAACAATGGATGAAAAATAGTGTGTCTCTGACCAGAAACCTCTCCAGGGCGCCGCAAGGCGAGTTCGATAAATTCTTGGACGCGAAGGGTATCTGAAAGGGGTGTCTGCGACCTTCTCGGTTCAAAGTTCCTCGATGCACATCACGATCGAGACGAGGGATCGACCAACCGCGGAGGAAAACCACGCCAGCTGGAATCTGGTTTGACGGACGCCGTCGTCTCAGATTCCGAGGGTCTGTCTGTGTCGATCCCTTCCGCTCTAACGAGCTAAAACGTCCAGGAACGCTCGATGACAGGCGCCGTTCCCTTTCGCCGAGAACTCTTTTTCTATTCTGGCCAAATGGATTTTTTCGTCTTCATCGATCAAAGTCTCCATCGACGAAGGGGGAGAAAACGCAGTGGACAAAGGCGGATCTCGAAAGGTTGCCACGTAGGACAAAAATGACGTGGCCCACTCCCAGTCGACAGGTCGCTGAGCAGTAATGAGTTGAAACTCGAGCTACTGAACAGGAAGAGGAATTAAATTTAAAAAACTTTTGCTCAAACAATATGGGTTATCCTGAACCTGCTTTCTACAAACCATGCTATTCGACTCATCAAAGCTTCAACAGGACAATCAGGAATTCCAAATCTCGAGAGAATGTTCGATTCCACAGATCTACCAATCGAATGCATTTGGAAATCTCACCCCTCGATCGCTCCAAGTCCGAGGAGCGCTGAGAGCTACCCTTCGCGCTCGGGCGATTCCAGAGCACCCTCGTCCTCGACCGTGACTCCTCGACCCTCGAGAGGATCGCAAGTCTCGGTGGCTGAACCCGCGGACCCGTCGACCGTCCAGGAAACGCATCCTCGCTTCGGATAATGGCCACGTCCCCGAATTTACGTGGCTAGCACCGCGTCGCGACGAGTTAATAACGCCAACCGGCGTCCCTTGCTTCTTCTCGCGTCCTCTCCATCCCTCTCACGCTCTGTTGCTCTGCGTAAGATCAATAGTCTGGTCCAGAACAGTGCCGTCCGCGAATAGGGCGCGTATACCCGAAGTACCAATTAAAAATCACTCTACTCGATTCGTGGCATGGGATCTTCACAGAGTCGAGTGTCCTAAAGTTGCATTCGGAAGTGTCGATGATTCTTTGCTCTGCTGGGTGTTCGAGATACCCTCTTGTAGTGCTTCAGAGAGAAATGGGTTTACGCTCGTCATGGTATTTCAGCAGAAACTTTCTTCTAGGTATTTTTACCACGTCCCGTTTCGCTTCGAAGTGCATCGCTCCACCAATTCTAAACTATAATTCGAGTTACAGCAGAGCGAACGACCTCCTATACGCAGCAACCTGTTTGGAGCGAAGCAATTTCGAGTTAATTTTTGTCCACGACAGAGGTTTGTTGATAAACTGAACCACCTAACGAGAATTGATGGAAGGGTTGGGGGAGACAATTTAATTTCGCGAAATTTTCCAGGCGAATACTGGGGATCGCGGAGCGAGCACGCGTGACACGGACTTAAACGATATCAGATCGTCGCGCAGGTAGGCAACGACACGCCACGACTACCATTAATTAGCACAGGAACCGAGTTACTTCGTTATACGTAATTGCATTCGCCGCGTCGTGCGTGCCGACATAATGCTCGCTCGCACCCTATACGCGCACCTTTGTAACCTTTTTCAGAGGAAAAAGGCGACGCGGTTACGCTGGACTGGAGTCCTCGGGGAACCGAGTTCGCAACTTTGCGCTTCGCAAATGAATTTGTCCGACGAAACTAATGGGAAATTCGTTTTCCTCGGAGTTGGGCGAATTGTTACATCAATTGTTTAGGAGTTCTGGGGGAAGGGAGTCGATCACAGTTGGTTCCAAATTAATTGAAAGTTTCCTTTCCGAGCATATTAGTCGAGCTTTTCAATTTATTTTATTTCATCACAATTTTATTTTCTATGACAGGAAGCTTGCAATAAGAACAAAGCGTTTGTGTAACCTCTATGGCCTCGTCACAAGTTTATAGAATAATAGCTGTGCCCCGCAGTTTCACCCGCGTGAAACACTATTTATTTTATGTCTTTCATGTTCAACCGTGTGTTCCTTCGTGAACTAGTAAGTATAACTGCCTTTTGTTTTCCGTAACTCAGATGCTTCAATCGATATTTCCGATAGCTGTGACCCGCGATTTCACCCGCGTAGATTCCTAACCCTTTTTACCCCCTTAGGGCTTGAATTTTGAAACATCATTTCTTATTCCTTGTATACATCATAAAGGAAACCTCTGTGCGAAATTTCAGCTTTCTAGGTTCAAGGGTTTAGTCTGCGCGTTGATTGTAACAAGTCAGGGCTTCATTCTTATATATATATAGATGATTTTGCGAGGAAAAAATGAATCGAAAATGAGCAACAGAGTTTTTTAATTTGATCTTTCAATTTTGAGAGAATTGGTCTTGAGTCTGCTTGGAGCACGCGTACGACTTGACCGGCGTGTCTGACAATTACTCACCATTTCTACTTATGTTGCTAATTTATGTTGCTTCTGTTATGCTAGTGTCCATTTCGATTAGTTGTAATTATTTAAAAAATTGCAGCTTGCATAGAAGAGGTATGGTACATTAGACAATGCCAGAATTAGTAGAATCGGCCAGTCGTGGTCAGACATGGTTAGCCAAACCTTTCGATTTATTTTTACGAAAATGGAGTTTCCTGTGAAAAAATATCATTCTTCATTTTCGATTCGTTTTTAAGCAAAGAATCATCCTCTGTTAATGAACTTATACTTAAGACTATTTATTTTATGTCGTTCGCATTTAACCGCGTGTTCCTTTGTGAATCAGTAGGTGACTGTCTTTTTTGTTCGTAACTCAGATGTTTCAACCGTGTGAAATACCAACGTTGCAATCCTTTTTTATCCCCTTAGGGGTTGAATTTCGAAACATCCTTTCTTATTCCTTGCATACATCATAAAGGAAACCTCGGTGCAAAATTTCAGCTTTCAGCGTTTAGCCTGGGCGTTGATTGTAATCAGTCGGGGCTTCATTCTTATATGTATCGATGTAAATTGACATGGATCGAGGCGGATAGATCTTCCCTGCGTATTGAGGAGCCGCGTTGGCCTAGTCGGGACTTTATGGAACGTACAACGACAGTTATTAACCGCGAAGTCGTATAATCCGGATCCTTTACCGGGGCGAAGGCTTAATTTTATGTTCCACGTAACGTCCTCGTTGCGTCCATCGCTTTCCAGCTCCTGTCTGTTCAGTTACGACCGAAACTCGTCCGTTAAACGCGTTTAATTCCAACGGGGAACCCTCCGCAAGCTTGTGGCAAGCTTCTTTTCCCTTGCAAATACAGCCTGAAAAAACACACGGCGACGATCCACCCTTATGAATATTCTTCCATAGAAAAATATATAAATATTATCTATCGCAGTTATTTTAAAAACTCAAGAAAAATTGTGACGAAGAAGGATCTCGATAATTTTAAAAGGCTAACTACAATTAGTATTAGTATAATTATGTGTTTTCCATCAAGAATTCGAGAAAGGTCCTCACGATAAACGTAATTATTCCTCCGTGTTTCGTGCTCTTTGATCCGTTTTGTTTCGTATTCCGGGAGGAACTTTCCGGCCGCGAAACTTTTTCGTCTTTTTGCGAAGAGCTCGAAGAGTCCGTCCTTTTCCAAGCGAGACGCGAGACTCGTGAATCGGGTTCCAACTTCCCTGCGGAGCGCTTCCGCCGCTGTACAGCTTCCGGCTTCCCCGACGTCGCCGGGACGACGACATCAACCCCAGCATCCTCCGCTCGTGTTTATTTATGGGACTGGCCGAGAGTTCAGCGACTACCGCCGAGGAACATACTTTTACTCTTTTACTGCGAACTCGACAGCCAGCTGTAATATTTTATTATTCGGCGCGGAGATCTTTCGAGACTACAGCTTTGAGCAGAACGCCGATTTGGTAGGTGACCTTTCTGATTGATAGATTTATGAACGGGTAGATATATTAATAAGTAGCTTTATTGATGGGTAGCTTTATGAATAGATAGCTTAGTTTTAGGTAGCTCGACTGCTAGGTAGCTGTACTACTAGATAGTTATTCGGTTATGGGTGTTTTAAATGAGTATGGACACATGAATTTATTCCTTTCAAAAACTTAACTTTGTTATACGGCGCTGAAGGAAGCTCTTTACTATCCACGATCTCGATTTCGACTGACTGAAAGAAGAGTGAAGAAGAGTGAGGAAATCAGGGTCCTCTCATATCTCCAGACTGTTTAGGCTATATGCCGCCACAGCCCGGCTCTTTAAACAAAGTATCAAATAGAATACCTGGAAATGAAACGATACTGAGATCGCTTCATCGATACATCTAATCTCTATTTAATAAACTGACTTTGAGATCGTTGATTCATTTTTGACAGCATTGATAATCCAATAATAGTCTTACTGCTAGGTAGCTCTGCTGCTAAATAGCTCGATTGCAAGGCATCTTCACTGTTAGGTAGATCTACTGCTAAATAGTTTTACTGTTAGGCAGCTTTGCTGCTAGATAGTCTTACTACTACCTTACACAGGTAGTATATACCTATAAGGTAGCTCTACTTCTAGGTATCCTTAATACCAGGTAGCTCTTCTGCTAAGTATCCCTACTACTAAGTATCCCTAGTGTTAGGTACGACAAACCTCACTGATAAACAATCCTACCGCCCCACTGAGCTTTACTCTTGGGCAGCCGTACTTTTATTATCTATCCTTCCCACTACAAACAGTGACCGCCCATTTCCCCTTTTCAATCTCTCTCCTCCCCCAAACCGCCATACCTTTGGACCCCGCTGATGATGATGATATAACCGTTAACGACTCGGTCACTCCGTCCCAAAGAGGTGAAGCAATCATTTCCACTGCGAGTGAGCGTATCGCGCTTGTACGATGACGATTGAACAAGCTGAAACGAACGTAGTGGTCGTTAACCGGACCAGCTAGCATCGCGACGCGGTTTTCATCGGTAGACTGTCGACCCACCCTCAGCGGGACGATCGACCGCGACGAGATATCGGTTCGTTATATCCGACGCAGGCTGTGCTCGCATTGTGGCAGCCGGCACTCGCGTTCCATTAAAGCTGCCGCTAAATGACAGGCGACAGTGCTGGCAAATCCGCGACACGCTCCAGAACCAACTCGCGCACGATGATCCGCACTGCGGATATGCCGAGCCTCGCGAAATCGAGCGGCATACGTCCTTTTTTAGGACGTGAAAAGTAATGGTACTCGAAGAATCGGTGAGTCGATTACGATTGAAAATTGTCGAGGAATTTCTGTGGGATGCTGCGATGTAATGGATTTGGAAATCTTCGGTTGGAGATGCTGTTGCTTGAGATCCGTGTCGGGGTATTTGCGGTGTCTATAGTTCGAAGATGGCGATGCTTTTCTAGAGATATTTATTAGGAGTGGACAGTGAGAGGGGAGCAGAACTAGACGGTGCATACTTCGAGATATTAGGTCATAACATGAGTTCGCGGTGCAGACGAAGCCAATATTTAATAAAAAAAAAAACTACAGAAATTTTATACCAAAGAAGAAATTTTAAATCTAGAAAAATATCAATGTATTTATTGCGGTAGCCAGATAAAGCGAAAAATAAGAAAACAAAATCACGATACATATTTGATGTATTTATTTCGAAAAAAAGCAGATGTCAATTTTGATACATACATTAATCCTTTGCGATCGGCAGATTTCGGTTTTGGGAGTACCAGCAGGTCGGAGCAAATCTACCGTTTTGCGATTACTTTTCCATATAGGATTTAAAGCCAATATATGAATATTAAAACACACAGCATTTTTATTAAAACAGATTTGTTGTATTGAATACTACTTATAACACATAAGGATGTAACATTTTTTATCTCTGTGATGTTCTAAACAATGGTATTTTGCGAAACAATCATGTAAAAACAAACCACTTGCAAGTGTACAATTCGATTTAAAAGTCCGGTATGAAATTTGAAACTTAGGAGAAAAACTTAGGAGGAAAACTTAGCATTTAAGGGTTAACTGCGCAGGTAGTTTTAACAAAGATGTAGGGGGTGGTTCGAAGCCGCAAGTAGGACAGTACCAAGCCAATACCTTTCGAATGACACCTAATCCGCCAACTTTATAGCTGCCCACAAAATTGTCCTTATTGTCTCAAACGTATAGATCGAGGGGAGGAAGAATGAGTTTCGCAAGGGGATTCCCTCCAGCTGAAGGGGACTGGGAACTGTCGTTGGAGGTTTATAGGCGAATCGCGCGATCACCCCAAGCTCGTTTGGTCTCTTAATTAAAAAAAGGGCTTTGAAACTGTGTCCCCTCGACTTCCCTCTCCCTCCGCTCTCGTTCCTTCGAGGCTAAAGATTGGGAAACAGTCGTGCTTGGAAGGATTTGAGGGAATTATCGCGAGGAAGGAGCAATCTCTAAGGTTGTCCGTAATCTGTCGAAAATCCTGCTGCGAAAAGGCGAGTTGGCGAAATAAAACGGCGGGTATTAATACTGGGGGTGAACGTGGGTTGAAACGACGGGACAGACGGAAGGGAATTCTCGAGTCGCGTGTCTTTTCGAGGGAAGACGGCTGCGAGGAATCGACGGTCGAGGGAGAGGAGGAAATTCGTTTATTACGTCCCCTAAAAGCATTTAGCTGGAATACAAAGTGCGCCAGTACGGTAATAGAATAATGATGGGAGAGGGATTGACAAGAAATGCAGGGTGAGTCGTAGATTTATGTGGTCGAGGCGTTTTCGAACTTCTGGGGTGAGTTGAGATGAATGCAACTTGATATATTCTAGGGACAAAGGCGTAGGTCGGTCTTAGAAGTACGGCTATTAACACATTGTTGACCGGCAACTTTACACAGAAGCGGCTATTATTTCGTAATTGAATGTGTGAATATCATAATTTTATTGTTAACAAAAGAATGAAAAACCGACAGGACTAAACACGACTAGCAAAGCTTTTGCAATATTCTATATCGCCCTAGGTTTCATTAATTGAAATAGATAATGCAAGTACAAACTCGAGCTTACTCGTGACCGGTCAACGATGTGTTAAAATGAAACTGCTTTATTTCTAACGTAGAATTTCGTTTATTATATTTAGCACTAGTGTCTGAAATATTTCTCCTCTACATTTTACTCGGTTATGACAGACTGAATTCTCCTGATCTTCTTTTCTCTAATACATTTGCTACGCAATCCTCTTGACGAAATTTAATTCAAAATTAAACAAACGGATACGTGCTTCACGAGCAGAAAAATGGTAGAGAAGAGTGCTGCACGCTCGAGGACTCCTCCGAAAAAAGCGTAACCGCAAACAATGCATATGAAATACAATACCAAAAATGAAAAGAATAATAACGCAAAACTAAGGACGAGAGCGAAACGAAGAGAAAGAGTGGGCTGCGGGGGAGGAAAGAGGCGCGCGCGAAGACGAAAACGAGCGCGGAACAAAAACTCTGAAAATGGAACGTGGACGCTGCGGATCCCGCTCGTGATAGAAAAGAACGAGCAAGATGAACGACAGTCGCGAAATGAAACGACGGAGATTAAAAGGATTCAACGCGGGGGAACGAACTAGGGGGGAGGATGGGTGGAGCGGAGCTCAGGAACGAAGAAGGAGCCAGGGAAATCCTTGAGGAGCGGGACCGCCGCAATAAAAAGATCGAAAAGCGGCTGGGGGGTAGATTGAAACAGGTGGAGGATAGAGTCCCGGCAAACAAAACCATCGTGGTTAGAAGGAGCCGAATTGAGGGGAGAGGGCGATGCGAAAAAGGAATAAAGCACAGGCACGTAAAAAGTCTGAAGAAAAAAGCGAGAAAGCGCGCGCTCGAATAGAGAGTGGCAGGATATGCCGCGAAGGTAAGCTGCTATGTCCTGAAACAGACACGACGGCGAGGGGTAGAGGAGGGAAGGGACAGATATCGTCGGATACGTTTGCGTGTCAGTGTATCAGTGGGTCTTGGCGTATCCTTCTGTGCAGGATGCTGGGAGAAAAAGCTTCGTTCCGATCGCTTCTTTTTTCTCCTTTCTTATCTATGGTTTATCGACGAGGATCGCGGCGGAGATCGTAAATGCGGTCGATGTATCGACAAGACGTATGTAGTAGCGTTTCCCATTGATCCCGAGAAATCTCTACTCTATTCCTCAAACTCGTTTTCCGTTTACGACCGCGCCTTGAATCTGCTGCAGCCGCTCGTGGTGGAGGCACGCAACTCGCGAGGTGCCTCTTGAATTATGCAGCGAGAGAAAAATTGAGTTTAGTTTAAGGGCGACGGTGTCCATGTCAGAACGTCTTTTAGGTAGGTGTTGAACATGTTCGGTAATTATTTGAAAATAACGTTCACATCTCGACGAAATCATCTTCAGCAACTTCGTTCCCAAAAGTGAGAGAAACAGTAGTTGTAGATGAATATGGTAGGGACAGTAGAAGTATACAGGCATTGGGTATCGATTGGTTCCAGAATTGGTTCGTGCGCGTGTAAAAATTAAGAGAAGACACTTTAGATCTCACAGGGATCCAAAGTCTACGTATAAAATTAAATGTACTTCTCTTGTCCCATCTCCATATGGTGGCACCCGTGATTGAAATGTCAAAACACGATATCGTTGTTTGTAAAATGCCAAGTGTCGTGACGTTCGATGTCAGGTAATTAAAAATGGTTGTTTTACGTCACGCGAGAGCGGATCTTAGCTCGACACAGGTTTTATTCGGACGCGGGTCCTCGTCGGCGCGTGATGGATCGTCGAGGCTCGACGAGGTGATGACGACCCTAATTTCTGGCCAAACCACTCTCCCCTTCTCGCGTGAATGGCTCTGCCGAATTTCAAGGTCGATCCAGGGGTCCCGCAGTCTCGCGATCCGCGGTAAAAGTAATCGTTGGCGTATTCCTCGGGATTGCTTTATCTCGCGCCGCCAAAGGTTGCGCGAAACCTTTCGTTTATTTGCTGATTGCCGCGCTCATTATTTTCTGGCAGGTCAATTCGATGACTGAGATAAGGACGTGGGAGGGAAGGTCAGAGACGGATCAAAATTTTTAATTCTTTCCTGACTAAATAATCACATTTTTAAGACTTTGCGCTCGAAGCCATTTTGTTGCAGAGGAATCATGTCGTATTAACACTTTCACTGCGGATGACGCACACGTGCGTTCAATCTGAGCCTTTGTCATGTGCGGGTGACGTTTTTATTATTTTTCAGTTTTAATTTTTTGTTCGGCAATCATATTATATATAAAATAAGTTACCACAAGAATATATTTTTCAAAATAATCATATTAGAACATTTGTAAGAAATTTTTCATTAGAAAAAGTATCATAATTGCAGCTCCCAGCGAACGGCTACCTATTTTCGTCCGTAGCGAAAGTGTTAAGTAGCGTAGCTTAAAAAGCATATAATTTTCAAGGAAGTATACGCCTTTGAAAATGTCGTGCTCGAGAGAATTTATTTTGCCTGATCTCTACCAAAGATCTCTGGACTTCCAACGTCCCCTTAGTGGGAACATCCAAGTGCAATGGGTTAAAATCAATACTTCGGTCATTTATAAATACAGTTTTCAAATCCGAGGACGTCAATTGAAGACTCTTTTCCTGATAAGAAGATTTCCTCTCGTTTTATTTTAAGTCAAAGGACCAAAGCTTCTCCCATCAAGGAATAAATAAATAAATTCTGAGAAATGTGTCAGGGTCAAAGGAGACCCCGAAGGCAAAGAAAGATAATACAATAATCTTCGTTGACCTCTTTAATTCCGCGAGCTTCCGCTCAGCTTTATCTAGGCGAAGATAATCCCGAGTGCCAGACGTATAGCGAGGCCAGTACGTGTTGCGAATTTAATGGAACCAAGTTCCGCTGAAATGGAACCCCATTAGGTCCTGTTCCCTGGAAAGGTAGACCGTTCTTTCGGGATAAGGAGACTAGCTCGTGCTCTCTCCTCCTCGAGCGCGTCTCGGACACGCGCGCATAATGCACTTGCTGTTCTGTATCTTTGTCCGTCGGACGAGGGGAGGGGCGAGAGGGCGAACAACCGGGTCGTTTTAACCCTGAGATTCGGACTTTTGGGTCATCGGGGGTCACGCCGACGCTCCATTGTACCGGCGAACGCTTCTAACTCGGTGCAGTGAACCCAGGGCCGTATCGATTTGGTCGCCAGTCGAAACATAAACCTGACACGATGCCTCGCAGATTCCCATTTTATTAGCTTCCTGGGAGGGGAACTCCAATCTCTTTTATATTCGAATTTGGCGATCTAGCAGATCGGTGGCGATTGGATGTTAATGGTAGTCACTGTAGGCCAGGGATGTGGAGGATTCTGCGACCTTTTCATAGAGTTTGGGAGTTTTTTACCTTCCTTATTTCGAAATTGTACGTGTCATCGTTCTTACTTACAAAAATATTAATCTCGATACTGTAGGAGTCTAAACGAAAAATAATCAATGGAGATTCGAAGCCACGACCCTCGGATCAATCGTTTTACCTACACAACCCCGTACCCTACGTTACCTATTCTCATTTGACTCCTTACTGTTGGGTATGGGAGGCGGGGATACTGCAATACTACGATACGATTGCATTGTCTCCATCCCAATGTTAGGGGCAGTGATGGGCAAAACCCCCTAGGGTTCGAATAAATCTGAAGTTTGCCGACATGTTTGTCTCGTTTCCTCTTTTGAACATTTTCCAAAGAAAGAAACAAGACAAACACATCCTCGAACTTTAGGTTTATTCGAAGCCTAGCGTTTTGCCCATCTCTGGTTAAGGGTATCCCACAGCGCTTTAACGGTAGCCCTCCTTTTCCCTATTCCCATCATGTTAACGATAGAAGTTATAAAATCCTGCCAGTGAGTAGACGCGCCAAAAATGCCTAGCCCGCTCCCATCGACATCTCGAAGGACGTTGGATTTATTAAACGCTCATGCACGGCGAGCGCGAAACGCTCGGAGGCGTCCGCATCGCCAGGTGCACATCCTCCCCGGCGTCTCAGGGGTCGACGATGCATCTGTTGGAAAAAGATTCGCAGAAACGGTCGATACGTACCTGATCGAAGCGCAGGCCAACAGCAGCAACAGCAGCCCAGCCCCGCAACGACGGCGACGCCGCTGCAACAGCAGAAGCAACAACCGCCAACAACCACCTCCTCCGTCTTCTCCTCTCCTCCTCTCGGCGCGTTGTTTCGCCGCGTAGCCGCATCGGGGCACCCCGCTGCCACACTGACTCTGATATACTCGCGAGATATCCGGGCAAGATTTAGTGCATCCTTTTGCTAGCTGCCCCGCAGAAAATCTGCGCCGGGAATCGCCCTTACAACCGATCGAAATGTTTCTCCTGTCCTTGAAATGAATACCACGGCTGGAAAAACAAGGTGATCCCCGCGCAACGATACATACGTAGTCCTACCACTTTTCTTTTCGTACCACCTCATGCGTTCGCCTCTTCCTCCTCTCGTTCGCCGCCTCCGCTTCCTGGCGTTTCCTTTGTGCATCTAATGGCTTGCTGTGCCCCCACCCCCACGCTCTGAGAGCCTTCGGGATGCGCCGGTGTTTTCCTGAAAACAAGCCCGGGGATTAGGATGGATAAGGTTTCGGGGCGGGTTAAGAGTATTTTTATGGCTCTCTTTCGGTGGTTTGTCTTAATCCCTCTTGGGCCTCATGTGCTTTGGTTTCATGTATGGTCAGGTCTAGTTCCTTGGTCACACTCTGAGAATCCTTGATCGCGGCAGAGACTAACCCTTTGAACTCCAGGACTTTTCTGATATCTACCAGCAACTCGAGATGCTTCCTTAGCATTCTATTACCACGAATGCTAAGCTTAGATTAATTTCACATTTCACCTTTGCCTCGCTGACAATCTTTTTATCAATACTTCGAGTTTCAATAACCTAACGAAACATCATTGCTGGTTGATTCACTGCGTCGAACCTAGTGGCGATCGAGAGTCACCTCTCGAGTGCAAAGGGTTAAAACCACGATGTGTTTATTTCCACTCTGACCTCCCACCTCGATAGAGCACACATAAATACCTGTTTTGTTCATTGTACGAAACATCGGAGTCATGGACTCCGGCTGATGCTTCACACAGAATAAACTGAGTTGGGTTAATTAAATCGCTAGGTTAACTTCGTTTTCCCCGTCGCGGGGGCGGACAAAAGGAAGCCCTGGCGAGAGCGTCTTCGCTTCCTCCGAGCCGCGGAGGAGGTGGCGTCGGGATTCAGGATTGACTCCGGGCGCTGCGAAGAGGAAGACAGGGCCGAGGGGGAGGAGGGAGTTCCGGTGGATGGCGAATGTAACGCCGGGCTCGCCGACGCGACGTTTTACAGCTAAGAAGAGGGGCCCCACGCAGGATTTATTGGCCGGAGAGTGGAGAATTTATGCGGAGATTCGCGCTGGCAGGTGGTTTTACTCGCGATGAAAAACCGAAATTTCTCTCCTTCTCTGACGGCCTTGCGTTGCCTTGTCTCGATCTCCGTTCGTTCCTCTTCTTCGTTCGACTCGAGTTACCCGCGATCCCTGCGTACCCCGGGAACAGATCCGCGAAATTGGAGATTCCCGCCGAGGCTCCTGGAGATACGTGGAGAAACAGCTGGCGAAATCGCGCGACGAACCTCGTGGCTTCTCTGTGTCGCCCACTCTTCAGGGTAAAATCATTCTGTCGGCTGGGAATTATTTTAGAAATTTATTAAAATAACGGAGGACCTAAAGAGCATCTATTGATCACTCGTTTGATTTTCGAAATTTTACGCTTCTTGACAGTGTAGTTCACGATCATTACAGAAAAATAGTGTATGAAATTCGTGTAAAAACGAACTGAAATTGTCGCTAACCCAGTCACTGACACTTCATTTTATTAAGGTCGCTTCGAGTATCATATGTGAACTCTCACACTAGTACGAATCAAAACTTTTAATTTTTGATTAACGATACTTGAATGGAAATGAGAGTAATGTTGACGTATCGTTCGATCAACTGTAATAATAATACCGAGGAACGTATATTGTATTTTATTGTTCGAACGTCCCAGAAGACATCTGTCGGTTGGAAAATTCGTTTGCACTCGGTGCACGCGTCGCTCCGCGTGGAGATGTCCGCATATGGAGAAAACGAGCGAGTGAAACGATTTACGGAAAGCAATCGGACTAATGGCGCCCAGAGTTTCACATGGATTTATGTACGTCCATTTTGGTCCTGGAGCGAGCGAGGAACACGGTCAGCAATTAATCAGCGACCCTTTGATACCGATCTTTGCCAAAACGCCGCGGAGGAAGGATTGAACAGAGAAGAATAGATTTCGGACGGGCACAATCGACTAATGGAGTCGAAAAGTTTGGAAAAACCAGAGTGCTTCTTGCAGGGGTATTTCTTCATCAGATTGTTACGGTTATATTCAAATTAGACTTGATTGCTCTTGAGCGATGTATATACAGTCAGTCCCACGAGTATTCGTACCCTCTATATTTATTGAAGAAATTTCTCTAATTTGAATGAATGCTTCATGATTCCAAATAAATTTATGATTGTAAGTATGTACATGTACATGTCCAAATTAAATGATACCTTTGATGGTTGCAAATATTCATTATAAATAAACATGTGCATGTGTGAACTTTATGCATGTACATATTTGAATTGGAAAATTGATTTGGAAACATGACATCTATCATTTAATTTAAAGAAACTTCTTCAATGAACATCGAAGGTACAAATACTTATAAGACTGACTGTATATTGTTGGAGCAAATCACGAATCGATATTGATTAGAAGAGGCATATAAAGATGTACTAGTTTTAATACTCAGAGACTACTACATCTGCTCGGAACATACTACACAAAATGTACATACTCTGATGAGTATTTTCAGTCATGAAATTCAATATTCTCACAAATATATTTGAGCGACAGAGATGAATCTACCACATCCGTTTCCTAACACGTCTTTGGTGAGATCATTCGTCTCCCAACAGTCCACCATCGCCATACGAATATCTGTCACTCAACTTTTGGCAACTTTGTCACCGTACCAAAGCCTCCGATCCATATCTCAAGGATTTCGCTCCATCCCAATCGAACTCGAGGACCGAGCGTTGCGTGGGCCACGTCTTCGAAGATCGGCCTCGATCGTTCTTCGTGCACGTATCCAGGACTAAGGTGGGGAGGATGGCCCCACGTTGTTCTCAGTGAACATCGACCGGTCCTTTCGTTCGCTGTCGTCTTTTTTCCCCGGTCCCAGCCGACTACGATCCTTTTATCCCGACGCGTCTGAGCTCGTCAAATCGCGCGCGCTTCCTTTTATTTTCTTGCCCCCAGGCCGTGGTTTTAAATGCAAATTTCGGCCCCGGCGAACGACCGATTCGAAAAACTCCGTGCGTTGAACCGCCCCACCTCCGAGCGGGTTGCGTCTGTCCGGTTTACGTAAGAACGAGACGAACTACGTGCGCTTTCGTTCGCTACGAATAGCCAAAAATCCTATTTCTCTGGTCAAACGAGGAAAAATGGTAGGAATTTACTCCTGATACTTCGGATCGCGGTGTACGTGTCCTTGATAACGCGTTCGTGGATGCGGAAAGTGGCTCAAACTTGATCTTTATGCTGGTAGCGGCTAGTGGCGTCCCTAGCACGCGCTTCAAGGGTTGCAGGTCGCGTCCACCCTCGCGGTGGTTTCTCTGTGGTCGTCCCTTCGGTTCCGTGCACAAAAGCGGGGATGTATTAATTATCGAGAAGCTGTGGGTGCCTCGTTAACAAGAGTGTCGCTCCAGAGTTCGCCGCAGCCCTCGAATTGAAGTTTCCTCGTCATTTATTTCATTCACGAACGGGGTGAATGTGTGGGGCAATTGGGAAATGTTCAGAATAATTTTGGAACGTATGGGATGATAGTAGATTGCGTAGAGTGCATTTGAAGTATATAGAATACTTGAGGAACGAGTGAGATACTCGTAGAATGTCTGGAATAATCGTAGAATAAGAGGGAACGTTTGGGAAAAATTTAGAATATCTATGAAACGTGTGTAGAATGTGTTCAGTACCTGTGAAATAATTGTAGAACGTATCCACTGCACGGAGAAAGGCTAAAACAAAAGTGGAGCATGTATGAAATTCGTGGAATAATTCATGAACCACGTAGTACGTGTATGGAGCGTACGAGAAACATTCTGTTACGGCTGCTGACGTAATTTGGAGAAAACAATTAATGAACTATCGGCTGGCTAATAAATTTCCCTGTTGTTTATCTAAAACTCGCGAGTTCCCTCGATACGAGCCGCGTAAAAAGAAAGCAGCACGACCCAGCGCGAAATTCAAAGGGGAGGTTCGACCGAAAAGTGCGAGCCGCATTATCCTGGACGATTTATACGGCTCCTTTCCCAAACGCATTATTCATCATTCCACGGTGTCGGCGGCTCGCTTTCAGCTCACTCCCTCGCTCTCCCTTTCTCTCTCTCTCTCGCACTCTGGTTTCGATTCCTCTCTCCTTTGGCCTTCGAGGCCCTCCGGATTCGAGCGTTCCTCTCGCGGCGAACTCTCTGCCACGCCGTCTCCTTTTCGCGACGCGCCCGAACACGATCCGTCTACGCACCAGAGACACTCTCACTCTCGTCTCCGTCGCTCTCTCGCTGGGTGTCCCGCCGCTTGGAAGTTCGTCTGCTCGTTTTGCCGCACTCCTCCAGCAGTACCGTTTCCTTTTCTTCGTTTACTCTCTCTCGCCGATTCCCCGGGCCTTTTTCGGCGCAAGAGAACCTACCATGGCTGGGACCACCCCGGAACTCAACGCGATATTTTTATAAACTCAAGGAACAGGTGTCGAGATCATTCAGAGCGCGATCCTTGAGGGAGGATTTTCTGGAGCGATTTGTCTCGCCTTTTGAGGCTCCAGTTCCATGGGAAACTCTTCGAGGAATTATTGGGAAAGGAAAATTCGAAGTTTGGTGGAGATTTTTCTTTGGATGGGAATATTAATCCTTTGCACTCGGAAGGTGACTCTCAGCCACCACTAGATTTTCTTTAGGCAGTGATGGGCAAAACCCTAGACTTCGAATAAATCTAAAGTTTACCGATGTGTTTCTCTCGTTTCCTTCATTAGAAAATGTTCAACAGAAGAAACGAGACAAACATACCGGCAAACTTCAGATTTATTCGAAGCTTACAGTTTTGCCCATCACCGTCTTTAGGTTTAATTTCTTTGGAACTCGAAGTGCCAATGAAACGATTGTCTTTGTGGCAAAGGTGATCTGATTCTTAAATCTCAAATTAGAGATCTCATTTTCGAAGTCAATATAACCTTAGCATTCGTGGCAATAGAATGCTAAGCATCTCGAGTTGCTGGTAGTTACCAAAAAAAAGGTCTCGAGTGCAAAGGGTTAACTGTGTTATTATTTTTATTGGACAATATTAGAATCTCTGAACTAAGAAATCTTTTGAGAGATAGTAGAAATTTCACGAGGAATCTCTAAGATAATTTTATAAGCAAACCAAGCCAAAGTTGTTTCATTTTACTAACTCGATTTTCCCCTTTTCTGTTTCAGGTAAGTCACGAGAACTCAGTTTTATCCACGACTAGTCTCCAGAGAAATTACTCATCGCAGGTATTTACGAAAATTTGCTCACCGTTGGAGACAAGTACTAGATCACCGTTAACCTCCGTTAACGATTAGTCGAACGTAAGAATAGCCCAAATCCAGAAACGTGACGTATCTCAGTAGATGGGATGAATTCCCTCTCTATATATGGGAAAAGCATTCGTTATCTCGTAAAAACAGCATGTACTTTAACAAAACGTTTCTTTATTCGGGTCGTGCGAGACGGCGATTTGCGGGAGTGGTCAAGCAGAGGCAGGGAAGTGGACTCGCGGAGAGGCGTGGGAAGCCACGGCGGAAGGTTATGGTTATTGCGGAAATATTTCACCGTCTTAGGCGGCCATGCCGATCCCCGTATAGGGCATTTATCATGATAAGTAGCAGCGCAGTGCTCGGTCATAGTGAATTAGCTTGCATCCACCTAAACCCGCGTACAACGCGTTCCGTTCTCTCTTGGGATTATTATTATTAAACTCGAGCTTGGAACCCCTGGCGTGGGTAGAGAAACTCCCGAAACGAATGTTCGCAAGCTTTAGTTGCACTTTCCACTTGATAAATTAGCCTTCGGCAGTCAAATGTTTGAAAAGTAGAGCTTTAAGAGGGTCTACGTCATTACTGATCCTTTAAATTTAATATTAAAAAAATTTGAGGATAGGCTTGACAAATGTTCAGCTTAGTTACCACCCAACCAAACAATCAAAGTGTCAACAAAGTATTACGAACACCAATCAAATAGTCCCTTAACCCCTAACAAGGCTACCCAAGTCACGTTTCGACCATAAAACACGAGGTTTCGACCACAAATTCCGAGCTCTCCTTGATTCGAAGACGATCGCTCACCTCAATACGCAAACTGATAGCCTCCTCCATCCGATAAACGTCGTTAAGTCGAACGAATCACCCGGTAGTTTACTCGATAGCCGCACGATTTAATTTTCAAGGATTAACCAATCCGTTTTTCGTCGTTTTTCCCTCCAGTTAATCCTCCCCTTCGTCCCCGACGACTTCCACGTCTTCCTTTCGGATTAAGTCATTCGTTTTAGCTTAACTCTGTCGCGGGGCAGGGTCGAAAGATAAGACGACGGATTTGCAGTGGGCTCTCGCAGGAAAGGGCATGGTCGGCTATCGATTCGACGCGATCACCGTACGGGAAGGTCACTCATAACGATTCCTAGGTGTACCTGACCGAAAACACGGGGTTCCGACGAAGCGATTTCGCGAGCCAACTCGTTGCAGGACTCGAGATGGATGGCCGACATTTAAAGGGTCCTTATAGCGCGGTTACGAATATCTGGGAGGACTTGGTCGACCGCCAAGTACGTGACAGGAATAGGGTTAAAGCCTCCCTCGCGACGAAGGATGTTTCCCGTTGCCAAAAAGGCCGCAGCGATCGAACCTCCACCCAATTGGATCAATCACTGCTAGGTGTTTCTCCACGGGATGAAATTGCCTTCCCGAGGCGATATTCCAAGATTCGCAAAATTTATTTATTTATAGCTGCACCGCGGGTTTTGGGGATCGACGAAGTGCGGACGTTTCGAATTGCTACTCGATCGAAGAGTATTTGCATCCTTAGGGAGCTTGCGGCTGGGACGGGGAGCATTGGGTTCATAGTGCTGCCTCCATTTCTCCTGCACGGAGTCTATTCAAATCTCCAACGAAGGGGTTGAATCTTCCATAATCCTCTCAACCCAAAGCTTTAGGGGTTTATATCGATACTTTGAAATCTCCACTAGGAAACCTCCATCTCTAACGATAGAGAAAGTAGGCATACAGTTATTCCTTACTTAAAAAATTTGTATACAATATTGTAATATCCGCGCCTCCTATACCCAAGAATAAGGAGTCAAACGATAACACGAAACGTAGGCTACGGGATTGATCGTCTACGTAAAGCGGTCGACTGTGAATCCAAAGATCGTGGGTTCGAATCTTCGTGTCTTAGTTTTTTCTTAGACACCTACAATATCAAGGATCTTTATTTTCGCAAGATATTTAGAATTATCTATCCCAATATAACATTTCGAGCGTAGGGAAAGCTGTAGAATTCTAATGAACTCCCTTCCAAGGATTCCAATCGGAGCTCGGCTAAACGAACCTAAATCGTGGTGGATTATCGCGTCCAGGAAAGGGGATCAGACGCGTTCCTCCCACTGACGAGTTTTTCCGCCCTTTTCATCGTCCTCAGCCCGCCTCGTGAGTTATCTGTCGGAAACGGACGCTTTGGTAATCCTCAAAGTACGCGGAGTGTTTACGGCGGATCCGTGTCGCGATGCTTTTTACGGGCGAGTTTTTATGCGCGCACGCGATCGGGCCCTGTAATTTACAACTGCGAGCTTGCGCGTTTCGAAACCTTCAAGCAGTGATTCTTAGCCGCTGCTGAGATACAGACATACGAAAATGATAGGTAGAAAGATAGATGAAGGTGTCGAGATTAAAGTCAGATGAGACATTTTACTCTGAAGACTCTACATGGAGAACTTTGTCACGCTTTGAGCTTTGTAGCAGCTGAGTATTATTTTTAATACAAGATCATACTCGAGGCATTAAGAAATCGAGAGCAAGAACAAACTTAAGGGTCGTCCTCTGTTACTATGCTGTTTGAAAAGACGAAGAACCATTATATGGAGGTACTATAATGGCAAAATATTATTTTTATATTCGTGAGGTTGATGAAGCCAAGCAATCCTAATGAAGAAAGATAAAGAACCAGTACATGGAGGTGCTAAGGGTTCTTCTACTATGCTGTTTAAAAAGATGAAGAACCATTATACGGAAGTACTAAGATCGCAAATTATTATTTTTATATTCAAGACGTCGATGAAGCCAAGCAATCCTAATGAAGAAAGATGAAGAACCAGTACATGGAGGTACTAAGACGGTAAAATGTTTTTATATTCGAGACGTCGATAAGACCAAGCATTCCAAATGGAGGACCATCTTCTCGGTCTTCTTCTTCTTCCTCCTCTTTCTCCGTTACACGCAGAGTTGAAACAGGCAAAGAACCACTGCGCCAAGGGATTAATCGTCGCCAACGAAATTTACTTATCCACCGTTTCCGCGTAACGTTATGGCCGTCGTAAATTACCGTCGCAAAAAGAACGTGGCCCAGGACGCGTGGATTTCCAGTTGGATCGAGGAAGAGAGAAAGTGCCGCGCCCCATCGGCGATCTCCGCCGGACCCAGCTTCGAATCGCCACGGAGCCGATTCTCAGCGTCGCGGTGACGTAACCGCGTGTCGCAAGCGAGAAACAATTCCGCTCCGAATCGTAAATTTGGCTCCGGTTGCCGATTCGATCGCTTCACGACGCTCGGCCAACTTCTGCGCGCTCCTCCGCCGCGGGAGTCGAGCTCCTGAAGTTGATCGATGTTGCGTGTCCCGAGCAATTTCCTCCGTCGCAACATCTGCAGCAAACCCGAGAGAATGGTCTAGTCGTGCATTGTGTTTTAGGCATTTTTTATCTGCTGGCGAATGTTGTGGCAAATAGGTTTCATCCATGGGATTCATTGGGATCGAAACGATTTGGTTGGACTAAGGGAATAGGTTCAGCCAGCGGCGTGAAAAAAGTGGGTATTTTAAATAATTTTGTTTTTACAGCAGTTTAATATATTTCATAAAACAAGTAATAGTCAGTTATTACACAATGTTTTAACTTTATTTGACAAAAATTTCGAAACAATATATTTATTGTAGACAGAGTTAATGCCATATTTGTTGAACCCTTTTCTACAAATAGTGGAACAAACAAAAATCAATAGTTTAATAGTTAGTCTAGTAATTAATCGAAGCCCTTTCTTTTTTTTTTTAAAGTTTAACAAAACGGCGGGCTCTGATCACTTACTAACGCACTAAGTACTTACGCACGTTCAAGGAAGAATGCACACTTGGATTGTTTATAAAAATTGAAGTTTTCATCCAAACGAAAAATGGTTCGATCAATAACTAATTTTTTGGACCTGGAAAACCGTTTACGAATTTCATTTAAATCCTTCTAGTGGTTTGTGATCTACAGTGGCTACCACTGTATGAATTAAAGTTGTATTTCAGTTATCTGGTATCGAGAGTCAGAGAGCCCTTTAGTAATTTTAGGATATCTCGAAAACTATTCATCGGATTAACTTGAAGTTTGCAGAGAATATTTTCAAGATATTCAACTTTAATGAAAAGCAACAAAAAGGATCGATTTTTTGAAAATCCTGACTAAACCTAACTATTCGTATCAAGTTCCGCGTGCAATCGACTGCGATCGATCCTGGATATGGAGGACTCTTTGGTAAGAGTCACCTAGCCTTAGACGCGCCCATGAGTTGGAAACAGTGGCCTATGTGTGGGGAAACCTCAGAGTCCGAAGTCACTTTAGATCAGCGTTAGGAACTAGATCGCCTTTGGGCTCGGCCGAGTGTAAACGAACATGCGGAGTCCGAAAGAGTCGTGGCCATGACAGATCGTTGGAAATGGGCGAATCCTAGCAGAGGCTTTGTCTGTAAATATAGCAGTCACGTATAGTCATTCATCTCAAGTTGATCGCATGTGCCGCCCATATTTCCCTATTCTAATAGTCATTTCTCCACGTCTCTTCAACTTTCGACGAGTCTGAAAGCTGTAACACGTCTATGCAAACACTTCCTATCAAACTTAGCAACAAGAAGACTCTCTAGCTCTCAACAGAAATCGAAGCTCGACTACAATTCAGTAAAATGACTTTATTTTCCTCCTTTTTTTTTTAAGCAATGAGTGGTATAAGATATTGCACCCAGGGTATACATAGTTAGCCATGGCGCCATCAACTGCCGTGCTTCTGAGCTCAGGGCACACTTGCCGACATGGGATGGGATTGGAACACGATTGTTCGACTAGAAATGAGAATGGATGACAGAATTTGCAAAAAACCCATCGTGATGACTAGCGGGATAGAGAGAAATGATGATCCAGTTGGGTGAGACAACTACAATCCAGTAAAATATAGATATCCACGAAGCAATGATGCTTCCAAGAAGCAGCCACCTCGTGTACCAATGCTGAATCCTTACTAAATTACCCAGCAGCCAAAGTTCAACGGAGTCCCAGTCGGCGTTAAAGCGTTCGCGCATTATATTATATATTAATCTGCCCCGTGAGGATTCCTTTCGCGAGTCCGGCCAAGATCGAGATAACAATGGTCCATCCAGGGATAAAGGGATGGCGGACGAGCGGTCGAGGATGGTTTAATCACGGGGCCCTGGTTGTTCTTGGAACGGGGAAGGGGGTCCATTCTTCGGGCTGAAATCGTCGTAACGCTTCGATTTATTATATTTTACCCTTGGCCGGCGCGCCGTAGGATCCTCGACTGGCGAGATGAGGCATACGGCGATATACCATACCGGACGTGCCTCCCTGGTGTGCGAGGTAGGCAGCAACGATGCGGTATTTACAGTCCCGGCTTACCTACATCTACAACACAGTTTACTCGTTCGTCCTCCCCCTTTTGCCGCCCACACGCAAACAGGACGAGGCAAACGGACGCGTAAATGGTCGAGGAGGTGCGTCTAGCTGGGTATCCGCGCGGAACCGCCGTGCCAGCAGCTGCCAGCCGCCGCAGCTGCTCCTTGGCACGTCGTCCTCGTCGCTCGTCGTCTTAGGGGGCTCCGTCAGGGTTTTCACTGGGCCCTCGTCTCGCGAGAAACTCCACGCCCCGGTGTAAATCAAGGCTAGGTCCGGGGTTATCCGATCTCTGTGACCCGGGACTGTTTACCGACTCGTCGGGGGATTGTCTGCATCGAAGCTCGAGGCTGTTGGATGGCGGATTTCGCTACGAGCGTTCCTTTGAACTGTGCTTAGTGGACTGTGCTTAGTGGGCTGCACAACGTACAACGTAACGTTTATATCGTTTGCAACCGTAGTCTCACTAGATGTGAGCAATGCCCAATGTTCTTCGCGCACATGTCAGAGGTTAATCTTGGGAATTAATGAAAATTGATCATTAGACTGCTGATCTTTATGCAAATGCATATTTTTATAGAAAATAGGTAGGCGAATGGGACCTGGACAGAAATTTATGTCATGATTAGGCGATCATGATTATTTATCAGTGATAACATAATCAACCAACTTTCCATCGTAGCCAAGATCCCCAAGAGCGGAAAGCAAGCGAACAAGCCAGTTAGGCTGAGTGAAAATTGAGTTAGCCTTAGCCCATTGTTTGGAGAAGCCCAACAGAATCCTCGCGAGGGGACCGTCGCGTTATCACGGTCCATTGCGTGGGCGGCAATTGTTGCCCGTAAACGCTAATCTCCGGAGGAACATTCGTCTCTATCTTCGTCTGCTCGTAAAGCAACCATTTTTAGCCGATCGGCGATTGTCCTCGTCCCCGATCCTCTCCATTACGACAGGACGAAACGGACGATCGATCGCGCAACCAGTTCCCGCGCTTTTTCTAGCTCGCTTCCAAGGTTCCAGGATAATCCTCGAAACGGGAGGTGTTCCCCTACGCGAGGGATCCACCTCCGCACGTGGAGGTCGTTAACAATGCCGGCTGCCTACCTTCAGCCCCGGCATAGACGGATAAGAAGGAGGCAGAGTAGGTGGGAAGGTGTGGGTAGCAACCGTAAATGACTAAACCGATTCTAAAATTAGACCGCCACGAGAGGAGAGACGACGAGGTCCCTTTGAGTCTCCTTTCTCGCAGGACATCCTTCCTTCCTGTCTCGCGCGCCGTTTCCTGTCTCTCTTTCGGCCCTTTCTGGCAAAGAGTGCGCGGCGACGTCGTGAATTACGATCGAGCCACGAGATCCGCTGTGGTATTCCGAGAGGATACCATATTTCCGAGAGGAGGAAAAGTTCGTCGAGTTCGGACGATGAAAGTCCTTTCCAGTAGGCGGAGGGACCTGAACGATAACTTTCCTTCTTGGCTTGTACGCTTGCTTTCCGCTCTTGGCGATCTTGGCTACGTCGCGCGAAACCACGGTAAAATAGTGTGGTTAGGCGCGATGACGGAAAGTTGATCGATTATCAGTTCTTCGTCAATTCAGAGAATTTGTCGTAGTGTCGATCTCGGGGAGCCGAGATTAACCCTTTGCACTCAAGGCCTTTTTTCTGGTCTTTTTTCTTGCCATGAATTTTAAGCTATCTAGATTCGAGAATAAAGTCACATTTACCTCGTCGAAAATCATTTTATCGACACTTGGAGCTCCAAAGAAATTAAATCTAAAGAAACATTAGGTATTGTAGATTTGCTGCGTGAAACCTAATGGTGACTGAGACCTCTCGAGTGCAAAGGGTTAACCTCTGGCATGTGCGTGAGGCGTAGCGGAAGATTGACGAACGGGATACGGTGGGAAGAAACGTAAACGGTTTGGAACGGTTCTATTTCAAGTATTCCTAACGCAGATTTATTCGATAAGCGACGCAATACTGCATACGATAGGTAAACAAATGAGGCTTCCGAGCTGAAGAATATTGACTCTCGCTATCGCCAATAACAGGACTACTGTGTCTATAGTGAATCATGGATTGCCTACGATTCGCTCTTCGTAGCCCGTCCAGTTTATTTCAATCGGTATCGAAGTGTCTCGACTGTATCCACACTCCTGGCGAGACTAACGTCGTCCGAATGAGTCTTAAGTACGTAAGGACTCTTGGAGCGAAGTAATGGCGCGTTAAATAGCGGTAAAGGTCTGCTCGTTTTCGTAATCACCATCCCGGAACGCAGTTCCGTGGAACGAGAGCCCGTGGACGACTCTATCGTGGGACCCTATCGCCTCTTTGTATCCTAATCTCGAGCATGACGCCGCATACGTAATCACCGACGAGGAACGTTTCGCGTTACTGTTACGCACCTGTTTCCATCGTTTGGTAGGGAAAACAATGGCGAAAGGAAGGGGACGGGGGGTCCACGAATGGAATTTTGTTACGAGATTTCGAGAGACACGGACGATAAGAAGAAACTCGCGCGATAGAGCCGCGAAGAAACGTCCGAGGGAACGTTCGATGATAGCCTGCCCGCAAGAAAATTCAAGGGTTCGCTCGCGTGGGCGGGGGAGATCCAGTGATCGATCGATCAAACGTCAAATATACGTCGGATCTCCGACTATGCTCCGACTAGAGCCTCGTCCGCGCCGCGTGGCCCTCTGCTTCGCCAAATTAATGGCTCCGTCGACGGGTCGAAAGGGGAGGCGTGATATTCGCTTTCGTTCTTCGGCCTGTCTCCATTAACGTCTTAATTAAGTCAGCCGCGCGGGACGCTTCGCGATACGACGATCGATACACGTTGTTAGAGGCTTGACAGAAATTACATATCCACGGTGGCGGACTGCTCGCTAAATGGCATACGCTCGCCGAAGGCCGTGCGAATCATTACTCCCTTGCTACTGCAAAGTAGCCGTGGCAATGCGATGTCTTCTTTCGGGAGGGAGACTGTTTAGGAGAATCCGTTGATGTACGTCAGGGCGAGATCGACACTTTGGGTTAATTATACTATTCCGGCAGGGTTGCAGAGTGTGCGAAAGTCTGTAAAGGGTATGGACGGGAGCTGTCTTCCTGCAAGTGAGAAAAGGTACCTGCATACTTCCAGCTTGTTGCGATGTTTGAATTACTCGAACAGTTCAAAGCGACGTGGTCTATTCGATTAACTCGTTGCTCAGCGGAAACATGAATGAATTATTCCGCAAGCTCAGCACCGCGACAGCCGTGCAAGTGAACGTGCACCACTTAACCTTTTGCACTCGAGAGGTGACTTGGTCGCCATTAGGTCCGACGCAGTATATCAACGTAACAGCAATAATGTTTCTCTAGGTTTAATTTCTTTGGAACTGGAAATGTGAATAAAATGATTGTCGGTGATGCAAAGGTGACCTAATTCTAAAATCTTAAATTAGAGATTTCATCTGCGAAGTCAATCTAAGCTTAGCATCCGTGACAATACATTGCTGAGAAGTTCTCTCGAGTTTCTGGTAGATACCTGAAGAAAATGCCTCGAGTGCAAAGGGTTAAATCAGAAGTCTATCACCACCCACCAATGGGTACTCATCTGTTACGCTGTGCTCCTGTCATCTTCACTCGAAAAATCTCAACAGTCCATTCAAAACAGTCCAAGTTCTTTATATATGCAAAGTAAATGTGCTTCCGTATCCTCAAGAACCTTCTCAGAAAATAAAGAAATCGACGAAAATAAAGTCTCCATCAATGGCGGGAAAGAAGACGTCGCTTTGGACGTCACGGTATCTTTTAGCCAAGTATCGTATCTACTTAACGAATGAAAACGGTGTTTACACCCCATCCGTTTCGCGCCATGCCTTCGTGACGGTTCCAGAGCAACGACGGGAAGTGAGGAAGCGATTCGTTTCGTCGAGGAACCGGCTGAAATTCTCCCGCGGCGACCAATGCTAAATATAATATCACCGAACGTAGGTGGCTGAAAAAAAAAACGGGAAGGAAGGGAGTTACGATGCCCTCGATGCTAAGTGGTTCCCGTTTAACGGCTCCAGTCCAAGGGGGAACGGACCCGTCGAAGAGTGTCACATCCTGCGCGAATTAAAAGCAGGAGGCCGCCCGTCGCTCCGAAATGGAGGTCAGACTCACGGTAAGTGAACTGAATTGGACGCGATCTAATCTGGAAGGACCTTGTGCCTACTTCTTTCCTCCCGAACGGTGTGCTATTTCCACGTGACAGACGTCAGAAACTGAAATACGTCAGTGCACCAATTCTTGGACATTTTACACGTCTTCTTGGCGTGAGAAGGCCTCTGCTTGGATTCTTTATCTGCACACTACCCTTGTTTTCATTTGGCTTGAGAATAAGGCACCGATAAATGCAACTTTTTAGTGAACTCAGGACCTTGGTCACAGTGATACTTTCGAAAGCCTCCCCTTGGATTCTTCATCTGAAAACTACCTTTGTTTTCATTTGACTTGAGAACAAGGTCCCAGTAAACGCAACTTTTTATTCTATCTTGAAAACGTCTCCACGAGTGTGACAATCAAAAGACACCTTGAAGACACACCGAACGCTACAGTCTACACAGGTGTGCTAGCCTCGAGGATTCGGATTACCTGGTGTCTTTATTACGAAACAAGAGGTCGTTTATCCCTTTCATCAACGCGATCAAAAATTAAGCTCGATAAGGTAGCTCGCGGATCGCTCGAGGCTAGATGGATACTTTCGAAAGCTCGACGGGCATTCTCGCGGCGTGTATGGCGGCTTGATTCGATGTGAAAAGGAGCCCTGTCTACCCTGGCCCTCGCCTCCTTCCTTCACTCGAGGGAATCGGATGGTAAATCCGATTGAAGCGGTGCAGCGGCCGAGGCAACCGTGAGCACAACGCCTCCTCCATCTTGATGCAAGCTTCCCGCTTGTTTACGAGTCTCCACCCAGCGCGTGTATCGGGATCGATGAAAGCTCCATTCTCTCTTTCAATTTGCTTCCTCTGTTCCAGGGATTTCGGGTTACGTTAACGTCGAACCCTGGCCGACGCACTTAGACCATGCCATCGACCAAACCATTAGAGCGTGTTCAACCACCATGCTGGTGATTAAGGTTTCCACGCCCATGGCTACTTTACAAAACTATTTTTCATTTATAACATGGAAATACAGCGCAAGAATATTCTGTAGAAAATTGAAATTCAACACGATTGTTTGACTGGAAATGAGGGTGGATGGGAAAATTTGCAAAAAACCCATCATAATGTCTAGAGAGGTACTGAAAAATGATGGTCCAGTGACACTGGTACGTGTCAAATAGTCCGTTTGTTTAGACTCGGAGTGTTTATATACATCGCGCAACAGTACCCATCGCTTTCTAACGAAATACAGTGGTACTAGCAACAATAAGCCAAAGCATGAGCTTATCGAAATCTCGCTCAAGTACTCGATCGAATAAATCGCTCCGGTTTTATTCGCCATTTGTTATCGGAATACAATTTTGCCCGTCACTGGCAGGAGCCAGAGCGGACAGATACCGTGCTTTGCATAATATTGCGCGATTTAGCAGGCTTTTCATGCCGCCGTAGCCGTCGCCGGTGTATCGAGATCGATGAGACGCCACGTTCGTCTCCCACGAGAATTCCCCGAAGGAGAGGCAATCCTTGGAGGACTCGTGTTGTCGGAACGATATCTGACCCAACGGGGCTGTATTTCACGCGTATAACCTCATCAGAACTGTCTTCGAAGACTCCTCCTCGGGAGTGCGCGGCTTTGTTGATTCCATAACCTCTCAGCTTGTAATTCAATCCCGAGACCTCGCGAGAGACGAGCTTTTACTCGAATACCTCCATCGTAACGCTGCGTAATGAAGCAATATAATATCCAATACCACTCTGCAATTGTGTTGCAGAGGATTGTTGACAAACTTTGGGGAGCAGAGTATTCTTCAAGCATGGATCTTCTTCAAATACTTGGAATTTACGTAGCAGGCAGTCGAGAAATATTCGGTGATACGTGAGAGATTAATTCAATTGTAATTTTGGGGAAGACTTTAGCCTCTAATTTAACACCTCATGTTATTACATTCGAAAGGGTTCCCACTAATGAGAGATGAAAACATTTCGAACGAATCGAAGAATGGTAAATATAGTCTTAGCAGCAACTTATGCCAGACAAATATTCTTGAAAATTTCTACTAGAATAGAATATTATTTAGACTATCGCACACTATATAATCAAACATTTATCGTGGTATTTATTTTTGTAACTTCATCAAAATTCATGAATTTGATTTAAATTCATTGCCTTTGCTGCTCAACTTTTAAAATTATTTCTTTTTCGTGCTCCAGCAAAAAGCACTGTCACCCATGTGACGTGGCGATCAAGGCGTTAAGAGTTAACCCATCGAACGATGTGAACCATTGGCAAAACAATGTTCAGTCGACTCCGTGTCGCGCATGCGTGGCGCCAATTGCAGGGAATCGTTTCCCTTTAAGGGGGAGGTTCCTGCGTTTGTAATTCCTTTCATCGTCGGAGGGTCGAGGCCCCCCGAAGAATCCAACCCCTGCGCTCCTCGACGAAAGGACCCGCGTGACGCGCGCCAGAGGAGCGTTTCTCACCCTCGCAGATCTCGCGCTCCTCTTCTAGGGCGCGACTCCCTGCGCCCTTTTTCGAACCACTCGACAGACCTTCGTCGAAGTCAGAAGTATCGTCCTTCGAAAGGGCTTTCGGCGAGTAACGAGCTCGACCCGTCGGTTCTCGAAGATACCGCTCCCAACAAAGTTGTTACGCGAATTCCTGATCCTTACCCTCCCTTTACTGATGTTGCTACCATAAATATTATCTGCAATTCTATCAGGAGTCAGTCATGGATATCTTAGTTGGAATTATTGGGGGTTAGGAATGCATAATGTTTTATAGTTTCAGAACTGTTAACCCTTTGCACTCGAGAGGTGACTCTCAGTCTACAATACCTAATGTTTCTTTAGGTTTAATTTCTTTACAGCTCGAAATGTCGATAAAATGATTATTGGCAAGGTAAAGGTGACCTTATTCTCAAATCTAGATAGCTTAGAATTCATGGCAATAGAATGCTAAGAAACATCTCGAGTTGCTGGTAGATACCAGAAAAAAAGGTTTCGAGCGCGAAGGGTTAACCCTGTCAGGAGACATCGTAAGTCTAACAAATCTTGTTAGTGTCAAATCCTTTATGTTTGCAGTGGTGTCAACGCTTCAAGAAAGCTATAAGAATTTAAGTCAAATCTACCAATACCAAAAAAGACACGTTTCCAAAGTTAGTCTATTTTATGTAATGTAATTCTTGTTCGGTCGTTTTAATGGCGCAGAGTGCAAAGGGTTAATATTCATTATTAGTACTTATTTATTACTAGACTGCGGATTTGTATGCAAAATAAAATCTTCGCGAACGTGCCTACAAAAATTGAATCTGAATAGGAATTTATTTTATTCTGCGAATGTTATAACATGAACTTTACTTTCAATCTATTTTATATTCTTGCATATTGTTTGCATTTCGTAGCTTCTCGCACATTCAAATTTCCTATAAATGCATAAAGATCCGCAGTCTATTTATTACTAATGCTATTATATTACTAGTCTGGAAAACAAGTATATGAGGTAGCTGAACATTCCATAACAGTAATACAATAATTTAAGGAGCATATTTTCCTAATTTGAATTAATTAAGGTCATCTGCTTTAACTGATCATAACCGTCTTTTCCTATCGATGTTCTTCAACCAAAAAGGTTCAACTCCAACTCGGAAGGCCATAAATCTCCTCATCATCCCCTTGGTCTCTCTTGGCATTTCCCATTCCCTCGCGAATGTTTGCATCGCCTATCGCGATCCCCCCCGCGCTGTTGTTTATCTCGGTTCGATGACGAGTCGGGACGAGTATTTTGCGTGGAAAAGGAAACAGCTCCCTTGGATGGCGTTCGGGGGTGTCCCTCACGACTCGGGGACGTCGGAAATCCTCGACATATTGGAGCCAAAGCGGATCACAAATAGCTGCGTATTAGTGGTCCTTGTTTCGTCGGAGGAAGGGTGAACTTCTCCAGGGCGTAGAAATTCCTCTTTCGTCGTTGGACAGGGTTGCTCCCTCGTGATCCACGATCGCAGGGAAAAGAGTCTCTCCAGGATAAATTGACTGGAGACTCCGAATCTCGATTCGTAACGAGTGGCACGCTGGGTTCTCTTATTTATCATTGGAAGTTTCGTTCAACTGAGCCAAACCATTGCGAAATGGATCAATTAATTTATAATAGTAATGGTGGATGAAGTTTGATCGACGAGCAAAGAAAGTGACGCGTAGGATGCCACCAACGATAGTGGGGACGCGATTATTTCCTTCCCGGTGGACTGGACGAGGGCTAAATGAAATCCACTCCGGTGGCTTCGGTGAATGGCACGCGGGCTGCTATTTGCATATTTATGCGATTTATCCGGCGAGAATGGGTAAACCGCGCCGCTGAATATTCCGTTGCACATCTGAATTACGACGCGTCGCGGTCAGGATTCGTCTTGGAATTCCGTCCGTGGTTTAACTCTTCGAGTCATTGTGCCGAGTATACTCGTTACTCGTTTATTATTATTTCTCGTACCAGGTGTACTCGGCTTTTAATCGCTTTATCTCTCCAATTATCGCACAATCTACAACATATTACAGTTTGGAAGGATCTTGCAACTCGTATCGAAGCTTCTCAGTCTCATTTCCTCGACTCTACTTTACAACGATGCAGGAATAAATATAAACATTCTCCTTCTCTTGTTGCCATCTCATTAGACGGATTTCACGCGTTTATAAACGGTAGCGTTGCTCGCGAAAGTGGAGGGGACGACTGTGCGACATTATAATAGAGAAAATCCGCGACACTTTGAGAGGATTCCGCCGCGCAATCGGCGAACGTCGCAGCCTCGAATCGTTGCAAATGGATCTCGGTCCTTTGATCAGAGCCTCTTTGAAACTTTTTTCATCCTCGAGTGGCTGGCTCATTAGTCTCCGGCGACGTGGCAGCGAACGTAACGCGGTAATAACTTTTAAGGCAACGCGCGTTCCTGATCGATCCCTCTGCCGTAGAAGGCGATCATCGATTCCCGGGAAAAGATGAAATCGCCTTTCCCGATCACAATCGAAAGGCTGCCGTTCCGACGTCAAATCGGAGCCTCGAAGGTCGGGTCCGCGATACGAGAATTCATTTCTACTGCTGTTTATGTTTCTTTAACTCGAGCGGCATGTTTCGCTTGGAAAGGATACATTTTTGTATATTCGATTCGGGCGCAACAGTTTCGAGTTGCAGAGGTGTCTAGTCGAAGCTCGAAGTTATCCATTACAGTAGGAATTTGAAATTCGAGGTTCTTTATAGACTCGGTAAAGCTTTATTTTTCATTAAAAAATAATAGCATTGTATTAAAATGCCGATGAATGACTCAAGACACCAAGGGCCACCGTTTGACTCGTTTATAGTAGTCTGCCGGCCACTGCATTAGAGGCTTTCACGCCTACACGTGCGCAGCACCGCTTTGAAGTTCATCCCCAGCTGAATTTCAATGTTCACAGCTGTTGACGGCCACTCGAGCTAGAGGAACATAAACAGTGCCGGAGGTAATCCTTCTCAATTATCCGTGATGACATTTTCTCAATTAACCGGACACCGTCGCGACCTGTCGCATGTTGAGGTGAGCGTTTGGCGATCTACGAAGCAACCGCGACGCCCGCGCTCGCATTATCGTCAGGGTTAAAGGTTCTATCGGCGAAAACGGCGGTCCATTGTGCTCCCTAACCGCGGGCAGCATCTCTGCCAAGAAGCTAATTAGGTCAGCCGGCTTTTAATTAATGCGGAGGTCAGGTGGGACGCGACCGAACGACATTCTGGATGAATTGTTCGAAACGGGAACGGTCGGAAACGAAAGGATTCGAGGGTGACGCTACTTTTAAACATCGTGCCGAATGGAAAGGTTCAACAGTAGGCCGCAAGGTCGAGTTAGGTCGTTCTACATTCATTCTTTCTTCTTTGTCTGCAATTAGGATCAGTGCAAAATTCCAAGCCTGTAATTAGGAAAAACCAAACAAAATTTGTTTGCTCTGTTAGGTATCGTTAAAATACTTGTTGAGGCAGGTAGAGAATATTTTTTAAATTACGACATTTCATGGTGTTTCAGCTTTTTTTTGAGGTTCCAGTAGTACAATTTTTTAAGGATATACAGTCAGTCCGATAAGTACTCGTACACTCTATGTTTATCGAAAAAATGATAGGTTTGATGTTTTCATATGAATTTTTCATTATAAGTATATGCACGAGTTAAATTTATTCAAGTACATATTCATAATGAAACATTTATTTGGAAATATTAAGCTTACCATTTCATTTAGATAAATATGTTCAATAGAGATATAGGGTACGAATAGTTACGGCTACTCGTTTAATTTATAATAGATACCGTATCGAGTAACAGAAATTTTATTTCCGTCCTGGAAGTTTAAAAATAATATTTTCAATCGATGAGACGATGATACTGGAAATGCAACTATCGTTTGTTGATACCTCAAAGGGAATGAAGGAAAAGATTCCATCTATGTACTCGTCGTGACATCGCATCGGTCCGGCCTTTCCGAATCGACCATCATCATTCGTTAACCGACCCGTTGTTCTTCCCACTCATAAATCTTCGAGTTCTCATCTATCAACGACTCCCCCCTTGCCTGTCATCCCCTCTTCCTGGTCGGACCAGGTCCACTAATCGTTTTTCGACCAATGTTCCGCTGCAAGTACACGGGGGCCAGAGATGGGCAAAATTTTTATCTAGATGGAGGCTTCGAATGTGTTATAAAAGATGAACAACCATTTGGCTGGAAATCGTCGAATGAAAATTAGCATTCAAGTACATTGAACAGCGATCTATTAGCGATTATAAATGAAAATTGTACAGGGGCGGTGAAATACATTTTTATTAACACATCGTTGACCGGCAATTTTACACAGAGGCGACTTCATGTCATCGGCTTCATGTTATCGAACATGATATAAACTACTGAGTGATGTAAACCTAAATACTGAAAAAAGTATATTCTATTGTTAAAAAAGAATGAAAATCCGACAAGACTGAACACGATGAGCAAAGCTTTTGGAATATTCTACATCGCCCTGGGTTTCCTAAATTTAAATACATAATGCAAGGACAAACACGAGTTTACGGTTCAACGATGTGTTAAAATTCAAGGAGACATCTTTTCAGAATGAAAGCCAATATAGACAAGATACAAAGTCCCCTCCCCCTTCAAAGGAATGATTCTCTCATCCCCACAAATATTTACAGAGGTCGATCAGGTGTTGCGACTACTTTGCGATACGCGAGCCCCTGTAACGCGAGCCGTAATGGGGAGAGCGGTCGAGAGTGGGGATAATACGGGACCATCGAGAAGTTGCCAAAACTAAACAATCGTATCTCCCCTCTGCTCGCTCAAGGGTGGCTGCCTCAAACACGGTTGGATACCTGTGCCGCCTCATTTCGGGTCTAGCCGTCGTAGAGTCAGTTTACCGAAAATGAAATGAGTTACATTACCGCCGTCGTGGAAAGGAAAGTGTACCTCATCGAGTGCTTCCATGGAAGAGAAGAGTTGCGCGCGTGTCGAGAATTTAGTGTTAAACATGGATCACCACAAACTAGAGGTGGAAACACGCTATTAAGGTTAGTCTCAACCCTTTGCATTCGGAGCCATTTCGTTACGGAATGCGCAAACAGGAATCGTGTCTTATAACTGTGAGACGTGTTTTTGGGATAGGTATCAACATAAATTCCAGTTAATATGACTTTTATTCTAAACGACCGACTCTCGGTAAATCTGCCGGGCGACTCCCCAATCCGGTATTGCTACATGTAGACGCGTAATTAGTTCACTCTTAGAGCCGGAAGATTTTAAATTCCTTGCATGCAAAAGATTCTTCATTTCGCCAACCGCGAAATCGTTGGGCGTGTTTTTCGACATGGTAATTCGAAACGGTTGACCGTTAAAAATTCCAAAAGCCACGAAAGGGTTCACCCGAAATTCACAAAATGTTCACATTACATAACGTTACTTATAATGCATGCAATTTACTCCGATGATGGTCAAGCTTATATGCATCTTTAGACATCGAGAAACATTTGTGTCAAAAATCAAAATTTTATACTATTCTAATATGTGATAATGCGTGACACAGTCGTAGATACGCATTGATAGTCTCTATCTTTTAAGTTGCGATATTAGGCTTCCTTGTTTATCTTCACAGATTGCACCGTGTCATACAAAAATATGTTCCCACATCTTACTTTCTTATACAAATGCTCTTCGTCATTTTTTTAAGATGTGCACATTCTTTTTTCATGCAACACAAGCTCATGTTTGTTATATACATATATACAGTCAGTCACGAAGATATTCGGACACCATTATAGTTCTGGTTATTATAGTGCGTACTTCAGAAATGTATGCATTAAGAACAAAAAGAGATTTCGCCATTAGATCTCTAACATACTCTGCATATAATAGGAACGCTATGTTTACAAACATTGTTGTCAGTCTGTTCCTGGAACCTGGAAACTTGAGAAGTACAGCAAGTGTCCGAATATTTTCGTGACATGAAAACAAGCGTACTTTCCATTTTTTCTTTTATTATTTATGTAAGCACTTGTCGTAGATAAATATCTCTTATGTTTTTGTTAACTACACACTATATAGTAACATACGTGAAACCTCTTTTTGTTGTTATTGCATAAATTTCTAAAGTACGAACTATAATAGTCAGAATTATAACGATGTCCGAATATTTTCGTGACTGACTGTATCTTAACATATGTACCATATTTTTATTTGATCTTTCGTGATATTTGGCTAGAAACCTTCAAGGAATCATACGCTTCTACAAACTTTACGCTTCCATAAGTTTATCCTGTGTAATCACTAATCAAATTTGCCTGGACTTACGATGTCCCCTCGGAAGAGACATCCGAGTGCAAAGGGTTAAAAAACAGTACATCCCCTACCGGCGTAATAGATATAGATTCGATATGATTCACTCATACGATTCGTTGTCTAAAAAGTTCTCAAAAATTCTCATAAATTCCCTGAAAACCATACCATCCCCCGTGACAGGGGAAACGACTCGCGCGAGCGAGAGGAAAAACGAGAAAATCGCGTAACAAGCCCCCACCCTCCGAGAGACAGAGAGCGCAGGGAAAGCGAAGACGCGGTAACCTGGGGCGTGGGTGGCCACGGGGGTGGTCGGGGGTGGGGTTAGCACACTCGGTCGATCTCTCGTGGTTGCCAAGCGACGAACATCCACCACCAACCGCTCTCCGAACTACCCCCGGAGCATCCCGAAGACCGGGTGGCTGCGCTGGCGCCACCTGGCCACTCGCCGGAACACACGCGCCCGTGTCCCACCCCCGCCGTCCCCGCCCGCATCCTGACAGTCGCGCGATGCACTCCACGCTGGCTGGGTCTCGCTTCGGAGCCGCTGGTCCTCCCTGTCGCGTCGCCGATGCGCTTTTCGCCAGCGAAACCGCTTGTCTGGTCGCGTACCAGCCCCACGGACGTCCTCCGTCTCTTTCGGTGCCCTTCGATCACCCCCATCTCCGTCTCCCTCCCGCGGGGTTCACCGGAGAGGTGAGGACCGAACGGTCGCCATCTTGCTAGTGCATCTCGCAGGCAGGACCCGAAAAAAAAGAAACCGGCAACGCGCGCGCGGGTTCCGTCGCGAAACGGAGACGAGCAGCCCAGCGAGCAAACGGGGGTGCGCCGTGTGCTCTGCGGGCTTGTTTTCGGCAATGGCCGCTAGTGGTGGTGAGATGGTGCGATAGCCCGCCGTGGACGAAGGGGGTTGATCGTCGTCTCTCGCTCTCGCAGCCCAGGGGTCGTTGAACGTGGGGTAAGTGTCGGCAACCAGCATTCGTTGCGGCACGTGCTTTTCCAACGCTGCGCGATCGAGTGCCGCCTCTCGTCTTTCGCCACCCTGCATCTCCGTCTCTCCTGCTCTCCTTTTTCACGCTCTGTCTCGCCCACTGCTTTCTCTCGCCTCCCCGTCGACCCGCTTCCTTTTATTTGCGCGGCTTGTTTTGAACCGGAGGGCGCACCCGCGGCCCAACCATCCCCCCGACACTCGCGTGTTAGAGCTTTTTTGTTGTTCGTCGGAGCATACGTCTCGATTTGAAGCCTCCCAGGCAAGTGCATTGCGATTTCTCGCGGGCGAAAGGATGGCTTTCCTGCTTCGAGAGCCAAGACCCCCTTTTCGGTGGTGAGCTTGTTATACGAACTCGACGCTCAAGAGCTGTTGCGTGGGAGATGGAGCGTAGGGCAGTGGTCTTGTTTGTGTAACCGTGGCATTTCGTTTGGGATTCGATGATTAGCGTGAGTCCTGCAGCCTTTGGGCTGTACGGCCCAGGACCACTGAACGGTGTCATCCTTTGTCCAGCGCCACCCAACCAGTGGGCGTGATAATTGTAGTAAGTAGCCCTTACCCTTTGCTATCGGGATATGGCCTCTATATGGCATATAGAGCCAGTCTCGAGCATAGAAGTCGAAAGTTTTGAGTCCTATAGCGTGATGCGAAGGATTCTCGTTACCTTTAGGGAGTCATTTCGCAAATAACCTTAGCGATCGGTTGGTCAGTATTTCGTGTTGATTATCTGAGATAACTCGTAATAGTTTGCATGCTTCTCTATTATCTTGTTCACCTAAACATTCATCTCTGACTCTGAATCCAAAGGTAACAATCGCTCAGTTTTTTGCAATCTCAAAACTCGAGCCTACCACCTTCTCATTCACCGATTACCGCAAGTCACGGGATCGATTCAATGCCCTTCCGCGATTCGTCATCGAGAAACACGTGCGTCTCCCGGAAAACTGAAAGCGTGAAACGATTTCCCTAGCAAAGATCGACGTCGAACGAGGCGCACCTGACGATCGATCGACTCGAAGACGGTATTATCGATGTGGAGGCGTACGCTGGCTGAATTGTGATCGAACGCTCAAGGTTGGTCGCGTTCGCTGAGTTTCTTTCGCGGAATGTGGGACATGATCTGGCACGAATACCTTTATGCGATGTGCCTCTGTTCGCCTGTGCGCGTTCAGCGCAGATTAATGGCTCCGTAACGTGTCTCGATAGCAAATAACGAGCCCCATATATTTCTCTATTTAATGCAGCGCCCGCGCCGTCCGGTTATCCGTTCCACGAGCCCGCCCGTTACAAAAGGGGAACGAATATCGTTGCGCGCAACCAGCCTCGCCAACCGTAGAACGGATTCAACGGCGACAGAGATACGCGAAAGTCTGAAAAGTTATTTATACATTTGGTGAATGGGGCGACATTTGATCCTCTCCCCGACCTTCGACGTTCGTCCTTGCATCCCTTTTAACCTTCCCGCGCAGTATCCAATCGGGCGATTCGATTATTTGCTGCTATTCTTCGCGACCCTCGACGGAAGTTTGCGTTCGATTTCCTCGCTCCAACCTTTTGATAGACCGAATTGATCTGTGATAAGAAACGCTTCCGTGCGGTGTTTATTTTAGTGGAAGTCGAAGAAAGGATTCGGGATGTTTGCGTAGATACTTGAAGGTGACTTCAACATTTCTTATTTTTTTTTTAGTTGCTATCTACTATCTTTGTTCGCTTCATTTAAAGTAATAGTAATATCACTCTAATCGTTCAAGCCTCTGATACTACTTTCTCTTAGTTTCCCCAACCCGCAAAGATCAAACACCGAACTAAAAAAGGCAACGAGCGCCCTAGGCGACAGAAACTAAAGAAACAGAAGGAGCAATGCGTTCCTTTCTCAGAGGTTCGATTCGCGAAAACTTCCGGTCTATTCTCAGCAGCTTTTCTCGCGCAAAGCGGCCTGTTTACCCTCGGCCTCCCCTTATCGAATATCTTGGAGACTCGTTTCCACGGGAAGATGGCATCGACGTTTTCGTCTACGACGCTCGTGAATCGTGAAGGAGGAAAAAAGTTCTCAAGGGGCGCGTGCATCTGCGCGCCGCAGGCGAAACAGCGAATTCCACGAAGGGCTGCACCCTTAAAGGGGAGTTATCGGGCACGACGCTGAAGACGCTATAGCCGGAGCGAGAGAAGAGGGTGGGCGACGTGTTATTCTTTCTCCTCCCTTCCGTTAACGTCGACGACGACCACGCCGCGACGAGCCTCGCTGTTTGCTTCGACATTCTTCTCTCGCGCCACCCCCCGGCGCTCGCACGACGACGGAGGATCGTTACACGTGCGTTACGCGCCTCCTCGTGACCAGACTCCGCTCATCGCGAGGGGAACTTCCTCTTTATGTACACTCCGACGAGAAAATACCTGCGACCCGGGATTTAGATTGCGTTCGTCAGATTGTTCTTTTCTGATTCAGGAAGTTTTTCTTTTTAATTTTACGGGAGTGCTGTATCCGAGGATTGTGAGCTGAGGGAGTTCATATATGTAAAGTTAGCTTTGCAGGAAGCTAGTTAAAGAAAAGGCATATACCTGAATTACCTACACATAGTGCAAGTAGAAATTGAAATTTTTTTTTTTAATTTAAGGTTTAAAGTCGCATCAATGTCAGAGGTTATTAGCGAGTGGCAACAAATTTAGTTGCACCTTATGGGTCGATTTTAACAAAGATAAAAAAGACTGGTTACGCAAGGTTGTTATAGTCTGTTGAGAATACCGATGGTCTCGCAGAATGTCACCAGTACTTCCTGGTAGGATGCTGAGGAATTGAAATTGTCAGAAACTGAGTACATGAATTTTAACATGACACACCCTCTTCATGTTGCAGATGTAAGATGTATGGTAGAATATTAGATAAACCTGGTGGTCACCGATGGAATAGCTTCTTTATATTCAAATAGACAATTGTAAATTCACCGAACACTTAAAGATATGGTTATTCTAACAAATATATGAATGACCAGTATCAGGACAAAATTCTTCGTGAAATCTGGTTCTAACTCGCATTTCACGGTAGAGACAGAGTTCGGTGAGGTTTTCTTCAGGGAATGTACCTTCCATACCTTGCATCCCTCCAACCCTCGACGACTTTCTTCTCGCCGGAAGCGCTTTGCTCCGAAGCGTTTCGTTTTCATCAGCGAAATCAGTTTTGATAACCGGGGCTGATCGGCCGCGATGAACGCGGGAACGAACTGGTAATCGCTTGATTGAACGATCGAGGGGATCAAACGGTTGCGCGCGATTCAGCATCGCGAGCAATTTTCACGGGAATCCGCGTTCTCCGCCGGGGAAGCCCCGAAGGATTGGCTTGTCTTCCAACGCGAATTCGTTTCTCGAAAGAAATTGGTTCCGCATCGAATTTTAAAAATTTAGCTACCCTTCCCTCGACTCCGACGGAAATACGAGACTTGAATATTTCAAGCTTCCTCTCAGCCCTTATCGAAGAACCGATCGCGAGACTTGAACTATTCTGGGAAAATAGCGGAGCGTGGTACGAATTCCTCCTACGAATAGCTTGTTTCATATCGTTTGGAAATCGTTTCAAAGGAGAAAGTTTCTTATAAAAGGAACAGATCTTTTCAAAAAAATCGTACTATATCGATAGATTAACTGTGAAATCCATCAACCTTCAATGTACTGATCCTCTGTACGCTTTCCAGGTAGCTGTTTGTTAGTACCACTCTTAAAATCACTCAAGCTGGATTAGCGGTTGTTCTGTTTCACACACGAGAACCTGTCGCTAGCCAAATAGCGACGAATCAGCTGTTCCGAAAAATCAAGACAGCTGAGCGGCTCTGTAAAACAGAATAGCGGTCCTTCCTTAGTCTTTTTTTTTCGGAATCAAACATCAATTTCCAATAGTTAGACCTCTGCTTGATTTCTATATTTCTCGTACTCGTTTTCCCCTGACCTCAGACTTCATTTATCTCCCTCCAAATCTCAGTTGCAAACTTTGAGAACATAGAGAACCTTCAGTCTTCACGCGTTTCCGTTGGGTCGTGCGAGAGTTCTCCTTTGTACTTCCAACGTTAGGGGGTTAGCATAGAGGTGGGCAGCATAGTTGCAACGAGCATCCACGGCTGTAGAATCGAGAATGTCATGGTCGTACCTTAACCCTCGTCGTCCTTCGACGTTCCTCCCCTTCGTCGTCGGGCATAGTTCCACGGACAGCCTTGGATTTTTTTAATTACGCTCGAATCACCGTTAAGCACGACACTGTTAGGTGACTCTCGAATTAAGGTACGGCCACTTAAAAGCAAACCCGTAAAGCGACGCCCACGCAGCGGGTACCTGCTATATGCACTTACGTGCATCCAGGGGCGGACGGAGCTGAGAATACTCGAGCGAACCTCGCCTCTTCGCGAAAGAAGACGATTCTCCAATCGTCTACGCTCGTTTAAAAAAATGTTTGACGATCCTTGAGACTTTTTAGGTCTGAATTGAGACTGGGATTATTTTTGTCTGGGCTCGTCGTTTAGGATTTCAATCTCTGGAATTGTAGAAGAGTATACGAGAGATTCTTTAAAAAGACGTGTTGATCCAAGGCCTTTGGAATTTTATCTACATGAGGTACGGGGTATTGAATGAAATCAATTTTTTGAAACATATGGTTTATTAGAGTATATATAAAATTTTAATTGAGTCACCAGAAATCACCCTTCAGTTAGGTGCCACAGTTTTTCGATCCACTCGAATGTCGACAACCTCCGATACAAAAGTGAAATTGTCAACCACGGAGTCCTCCTTAGAGGCGACGAGTTCTCTTTCGCGAGGCCTGTGAAAACACGCCCGTTTTTACCTGTGCAGTCGTACGGCCCTGAGTGCGCTACACACAGGGTGGCCAGACAGAAAAATCTCGAAGGCACTCCACCGTTGAGTGCCACGAATAAGGGCCACATAAAGACGGGTCGTAAAACTATGATTTACGGCTTGTCATTGATGCGTTTGCTGTCCGTCCATCCGTACGATGTTCCTCCAGTTCATCATCGTCTCCCTCCGTTCCCTCTTATTATCTTTCTTGTGGCCGTTCCTTTTGTTTCTCTTCGTCTCGCGCGCAGATATCGCGTTCGTGGGTTCTGATAATCGATTAGTCGGCTGGAAAAAGCGGTAGTGTATCGATATCGGTGCAATTGGCTCACTGTAAACGCCAAAATACTCGTTAAATTAGTCGTTCGTTCTCGAAGAAATTACAGTGACCCTAAACAAGAGGATCCCCATGAATTTTCTGCAGGAAATGCACACTACCCTTTTGGCATATATAAAGCATTTAAATTTTATAGAGTGATAGAAGCATGGCAATATTTTGGGGACACGCAAGTGTGTACACTTTGGAGTGTATTTATATAAAATGGCTACTAGGTTTTCGTACTAGGTGTTCTCAGCTGGCCACCATTCTTGGAAAGTACTGACCCCATCGACTTGAAATTTTTATAGAATATTCTTATATATGTTATTAGTAACTTTAAAAGCACTTTCAAAGTAAAAGTCCACGAGTCAGATGACACAAGCGTTAAGGTCTACAGCTTCGAGTCCTCCTCGAAGGTGTTCCCACCCGGTGCTCCGGTTAAAGTGGCAACATTCTATCATTGCTGGACCAAAAGGTCCCAAACGACTTAATGCCATCCTTCGGAGCATGCTCGTCGAGGCGTCAAGTCGATATCGCGCGGTGTCTCGTGTCCACCGTGCATTAACGTTGTTTTCATTTTCTTGCGAGTTGGTCGTCGATGATGTCGAGTAGGATAATCGTGGTCGCGGGGAGCGCGAACGGTGGCAACGAAATTATTAACGCGAGCGGATCGCGTGACTTCCAAGAAACGAGACGCGCCTCCTCCATCGAGTCTCCATTCTTTTTCATATTCCGTAGGCTCGATGGCAGCGTTCTTTCTTCCAGCAACGGGAATGGTGGGGGGCAAGGGAAGTCGTGCCGGAGAAAGGAAAATCCTTTTCGTCGGCTGAATATTAACGCCTAAGGATGAGTGTTTTTCTGGGCTGGGCGCGATGGTGGCGACCTTGCGGGCGTTTCCACTTGGTCCGGAGCTCCTTTGGGTCTATTGTCCTCGAAGCGTAAGACGTGTATCTATACACGGTGCGGTCAGTGGGTTATTTAAAGTTTTAACGCAGCCGAGCCTGCCGGCAAGACGGTTACATTTAATGGCGTCTGCGGTTTGCCATCAAACTTCTCCCCGTGCCACCTGACATCTCGGGCTGCGCTGCCTTCGAACACTCCGAAGCGTGTAAGCAGGACACGGTAAGTCCACGATTCACGCGGTCAATTCGTTCTGGAGCTTTTCGCCTAAGCTGAATACGGCGCAAGTCGAATCGCATGCGCGCGATGCATTGTACAGGTGACCGGAAAAATCGGCTCCTGGGTTGAGAATAATGTGGCACCGTGAGTAAAGGGAACGCGGACAATGTACAGTATGAGCTACACGTAGACATTTCGAAGGATCAAGATATACACGATATATATAGTGTATGTTCCGTCTTTGAAAAACGAGTTGTACCTAATTGCGTAGGAAAAGGTAGGGGTTCGCTGTCTAAAATTCCTCGTGTACAATTCAGAGAAAAAATGTCTACTCTAAAGCTACGCTATACTCAAAAAATAGAATGTGCCGAATGTATCACAATACAAGTCTTTCCAAACTGAAGAAGTTCTCCATCGCAAGTTCGGCGCTTCCCATTCCTCGGCAGCAGCTGTCAGTGCTGGAGGAGCTATCGTAGACAGTCCGTGTCCGTACGTTGAAGTTTGACAGAGGGGTAATTAGTAAAGTCTGTTTCGCGGCGTGTGCTCGCGACGCATTGGACGGCTAATAGCTAGTTCACGGTTCGCAACGATACCGTTTCCTCGTGGCAACTTCCGGCTCCCTTCAGCCCTGGCATTCGCCGCAAAAGCGAAACTCGCTGTCTAGACAATGCGCGGTGAGCCACGAAACTCCGCGAAGTATCCAAGTCGCGTTCTCACTGCACTCTCATTAAGACGACGACGATCTCGCCTCGGAGAAGAAACGACGCTTCTTCTCATCGTTTGAAACATCTGCCTCGCACCACCGAACAATCTCGCGAGGAGACGAATGTAGATTATGTTAGGACGCTGGCAGATAGGATGGTATGACGAGATGTGACGTACTATGGCGATGTATGACGCGGTATGATGCGTTGTGACGCGATGCGATGGATTGCGATGCTTTGTCAGATGTTGCGACGTATTGTCACGCAATATGGCGAGATATAACGCTTTATGATACGATGTGATCAAAACTGACGTGTTGTGACACAATGTGTTTCCTTGTGACGCGTTGTGGCACAGTGTGCTCCACTCTGACAAGTTGTGACACAATATGATCCATTCTGACGCGTTATGACATAATATGATCCATTCTGACGCATTATGTCACAATGTATTTCATTCTGACGCGTTGTGACTCATAGTGACCCACTCAAAAAATTCACCTCACCATCCTAAAAAATCCTTCTAGTCGATTTTGAGGAGTTTCGTCGACGCGAGAGTCACGGCGTTCGCATCTGCTTGAACGTTTCGAGTGAAAGCGACTGTGCCGAGCCGCGAGGCGCTCGTTAGGGCCGTAAGTTATCGCTGACCGATAGTTAACCCCCGGAGGTTGGAGGTCGGATTGTAAAACGATGAGGCGCGTTATCGCGTCAGCGAGAGAAGCTCGCAGGTACGCGCGGGGAACGCGAACATGCCTACGTACGTCTGCATAATCGATTCGATGCGTGTATCCTGGACACCACGGCGGACCCAACGCTTCTTCGATCACGCGACGAACGTGCCACGTAATCCCTTGGCGCGAAACGAAACGACGTGTTTGCTCGGGAGTTCCTCGCCTCGAATACTCACCCGAACTGTCGGGAATAAATTCTTCCGATTCTCCACGTCTGAGGAATGAAGGTAAAACTTTGTTTGAAAGTACAATCATCTTAGAATCGAAATAAAAAATATTGGAATTGGTATGTTTAATAATTTTGGAGATAAAAATTCTTTTGCTGGGACATTTTCATAAGGGTTGGTATGAAACGTTCGAGGTGCTGCATTCTTTTTGAGAATTTTGAAAGCAGAAAAGTGGTAACTTAAGCTCCTCTTATTTTTGCATTATAAATTACAAGGTGGTACGATAGAAACGATGTCTCCAGTATCAACTACCAAAGTGTCGATGTTTTTAGAGGTTTGTCAGTCTTGAATATTTTCAAGGAGTCGATCAGTTTTTAAAGCCGCTAATAAGTGATATACTATGATAATAATTTCGCTGCACCCTTTATAAATTGCACACGGTACATCTGGACGGCAGTTCGTGCGAAAGAAATACAGCGAGACGCGTCGTGCACGGCACGAAGCATAAAAGACTTTTACGATCCTTAAAAATCGTCATGGCGCGGCGTCTCGGCGCCGTTTCTTTATTTCCATTGCGGTAATCTCGTCTTTCTTATACCGTTACTTACCGGAGTTATAAACAGCGAATCATCCCGGCTGTTTTAATTTCTTCATCGTCATCAACCCCCTCTTCTCTCGTCCACGATGTCACCGCTCGCAGGTCCTCGAGATCTTCCTCCCAGATATCTTTTCGATTCGGCGGAGCAGTATTACGGTAACGGCACACTCGAGGCGATTAACTCGTGTTTCGTGGAAACGGGGAAGTAATAAGGAAGATGCGCGAATCTCTTAAATGTTTTATTTAATCAGGATCTCGACGAAGCACTTCAAATTTTATGAATTAAGGAAGACACCTTAATTTTATTTGGCGATCGCTTTGGTTAACCACGTGATCGTGAAATTCAAATACGTGGTATTTCAAGCATTTGGTCCTTTTAGTTTGTGGACTGAAAAATAATTTTACTGAAAATAATATTGGCAAATATAGAGGACCTACAACTAGAACACAGTTGAAATAATTTTGCACAAACATTGCAAGTGTTTATAATACCCATCTCGTTTCCTTTTCAGATGTGAGCCAGTGAAGGTGGAATCCTCGAGCAGCGCGAGGTCCTCGCAATGGAGGCGGGACCGAAGCAGCAACAGCAGCAACAGCAACAGCAGCAGCAGCAACAACAACAACAACAACAACAACAACAACAACAACAACAGCAGCAGCAGCAGCAGCAACAAAATTCGTCGCCTGCTGGTACGGGACAGACACCGAGCCAGGTCGGGAGTCCGCAGGGCGGCCAGACTCAAGGCCAAGCTCAAGGTCAACAGAATCAAGATGCGGCTGCAGTCGCGGCTGCAACTGCGGAGGCAGGACCGGTCGAGGAGGGAGTCCTTCTCGCCAGGGTGCACGTCCCGGAGCTTTACGTCAGCAAGTGTCTTCAGTTCCCGAAGGATCAGCTTGTCTGGGACGTGAAGCAGCAATGCCTCGCATCCTTGCCCAAGGTAAGCTCGTTCTACCTAGCGTCCGCTCACTTCCGACTACACATCTCGCGGGAATCCGTTACCATTCCACTAGAACGCCCCTGCAGGCCTGGAAGAGTCGGGCAGACCCACGCTCGAGCCTCGAGAGAAGATTCTTTCGTTACAATCGAAGGACAATCGTGGAATAGGCGTGGGAGGTTTATTGGTACGATTGGATGCTCATTTTTAAATCCAGAAGTGTTGCAGATACAGCCTTTTTCTTTTTAACTTTGAACGAGGTTGACGAATTCCTCTGATTCAACTTTTCTTGAATTGCCTAAAGAAATACTTTTATTCCTAGAGAATGTATGTGTTGGTAAATATTTGAAGAGGCCCTAAGCATATGGATAAAAAATTCAAAAGCTACAGTTATCCAATTACCAAGTCTGATGCGCCCTTATTTCACGAATATACTGTCAGTCCCATAAGTATTCGTACCCTCTATGTCTATTAAAGAAAGTCTCAATTAAATTATAGGTTAGATGTTTCTAAATAAATGCTTCGTTATAAATATGAACATTAATAAACGTCACACAAGTACATGTTTATTTATAATGAATATTTTCAAACATCAAACCTATCATTTAATTTAGACATGTACATGTATGTATGTATGTATATATATAAAATTATAAATTTATTTGGAATCATGAAGCATTCATTTACATTAGACAAATTTCTTCAATAAATATAGAGGGTACGAATACTTATGGGACTGACTGTATGTACATCGCTCAAGAGTAACATCGAACCTATCACTTAATTTAGACAAATTTCTTCAACAAACATGGAGGGATGAATATTTATGGGACTGACTATAAATCTCCCAAATTAAAAATCTCGAATAAAAATACGACCAACGCTTCACGTTGGTTCCGATCCATCCAGTATTCTTAAAAGAAGAAAATGCTCGGCCGTATCTGGGATCGGAGTCCTCCGCATCGGCGACGCGCAATCGGTCACGAGCACCTCCAAGGACTCGATCGTGCTTTCTCAAAAGTACACAGATATCGTCGCGCGGCAGCCTGCCACTTTGTATGCTGATTTCGCGAAATTGCAGAGAACTCCCTCCCGACTCGGCTCGCAGCAAAGGGTTCCCGAGGCAAGGCCGGATCGGGCTTCCCGGCTCTTCTTTCTCTTTTTTCCATCTTGGCCAGTCGTACCCGGAGCCCGCGGAAAGTCACGAAGCGCGCAGGATTAAGAGATCTGCACCGAGAAGAAACGCTACCGTGCGCGGCCGTTCGTGAACGTCTTGCTTTATTTATCAGGAGATTTACTCGGTAGGAGTAACGAGACACGCGTTGGCTCGCCACGAAAATTTATACGAGGAAAGAACACGCGAATCCGAAGGTCCTGCGCTCCGCTTCGCGATCGACCACGCGTCCTCCCGGGCTCCGAAGGGTTTCGAGACCTCGCAGGAGGCACGTATTAGTCGCACTCACTGACAACGACACCTGAACACGAGTATACCTTAGACGAAATAGAAACTAGAAGGCACATGCGTGGCTTCTGCTTCGTGTCAGTTTTGGTCCACATTTGTTCTATCGCGAGGGAAGCCTGGCAAAGGAATCCGAAGGTCTGCTGGAATAATTGCCAAATGAATTTTATTATACGGTCAGTTCTCCTTGGTATTAGGGAACACAGAAGTGAAAGCTTCTTTGGAAAAGAAATTCTGAATTTTAAAGTGTTTGGTAGTACCGTGCAGACCCTGGACATTTGAAGAAAAGTTCATTCAAATTTCATTCCAAGTCACTTTATTTTATTGCACACATTTACAATGGTGTCATGATCCAACTTTCTGTTTGAAACAAATAGTGGAACACTCCGGAAACTGACACTCTCGATAAACGAAATTATCATACTGCAAATGAAACGAAGATGTTCAAACGAAAGAAAGACATTTATAACGAATATGCTCCATACAAATTTCTAAATTCAAATACACAATAACGAATCTATTAATTATAATGGATCATACAGATTACAAACGTGGAGGTTGTCCAGGGGTAGCCTAAAAATACATTAGAAATATGAAAGTCAGGGATTCTCGACGAAACGAGAATCGATTCTCTCCTGACAGCCTTCGGTTCTTTGCCAGCGTCTCCCGTTTTTCCTCGCCACCTTCCTCGACGGTCTTCCGCTTCGGAACAGCCCCCGCAGCAGATCCTGTTCTCGGAACGAGTTCGATGACGAACGATAAAGACTTGGTCGAATGTGCCTCGGCCTCGGATATTCGCAGCCGTAACCGACTTACCGCTGGATACGTTCACCTGCATTCCGCGCGGACTTTCGCCTTTATTGATAATTGGCTACCCTATTAATCGACCGCTGCACGCGCTCAGTCGTCGTATTGGAGCGTGGAGTCCGCAGGCCAAACGCGAATCGAGCATTTGTTGCTACTCTCGGTACGCCAGGTGCGCGGAGATGAGTTCGAATTTTATCTGCATACGAATTTTTGATGACGAATCGAATGTGAAACACCTTCTCGCTCGTTGGATGTAGAGTAACAGCAAGAATTCGAATCGAACGACAGAATACGTCAATCGAATTCAGTTGATACTAGTTCGTCCAAGGTCTTGATAACCCAGCCCCTCGATATTCATTGACGATAACATATTAACGTAATTTATCGTCAATGAACGCGAAGGTTATACGACCTTCGGTAAAAATACTTTGATCGACCAGTGTCAGAGCAAATTGCTACTCGTCGGGTTTACTCGTCATATGTGATTCGAAAATAATTTTGCTCATCTCTGCCTACAAATTTTCAAAGCTCTTCGGCAATGAGAGGATGCCTGCGTAAATGGTTCCCCTGGAATATTTACGAATCCGTTGACCGCACCGTTAAGTGTTTCCACCGTAACCTGAATGCTTTTGAGGAGCACGTAATTGCATCGAACGTTATGAAATTGAACTTGCGCGTATCCACCTACAGAATAAATTGCATCAAACGATGTCCTTCTCGAAACCATTCAGCGTTCCTCTGAAACGTTTGGTCTCGTCGTCGATAAATTCACAGATATTCGAGGGGAACGATGTAAACAGGACACACCGTCTATCGAAGCGCGAAAGCTTTCAAAAGGATGGAAAATCCAAGTCCCTCTCGACGGATCCACGCTTTCCGAGGTCATCGAACGAGTTCCGGGCGATTCTCGCGGAACAGTCACACACGCACAAACACTATCCATCCGCACACGTTCGTGATCCATGTAAAAGTATAATAGACATGCATACACACGCATAGAATCGAGTAGCTATACGTATGTATGCATCGTTAAGTTAGATATATTATTAGTACTTATACGCACTGAAAGACACGCGAGTGTCCCAACGAATTTATATTAATCGTGTATATTTTTCTGACCTGTGGTGTTGTTGTTGTTGTTGTTGTTTTTGCTTTTGCCTCACTTGCACGGGGCGTGCGAATACACTACACCCGCCACCACCATCACCGAACTACCACCAACCACCACTTCACCTGTGCTATCGTCTTGTTGGGGCCCGCCTCTTCGAACGCACCCCCGTACTGCGCACGCGCGAAATCGACTCAAAATCGAAAAAAAAACCATACAAAAATCGCGCCCTCGGGCCCGACCTTCACCCTCCACCTCCGGTGTGTGCGTTGCGTCGCGGATATACCACCGCTTCTCCACCCCTTTCGAGCGCCTCGCAGGTGGCCACTTGGTACAGGGTACGTCTTCACTATTACTAATAGCATGCATCCAGCCCCAAACCCCCTCACCCTATGCAACCGACCCTACCTCCGATCTCTTTGTACCGATTTTCTCGTACGTTTCTGCTTTCGTTGAAATTTCAGTTGCGCCAAAGATCAAGAAAACGAGCATGGCGAATCGGGCACGATAGTTTATCGAACGAAGCGGGGTTTTGAGCGTTTTACAACTGGCGCCAGGTGTGACTCGATCTGGAAACGCGTAGATTCGGTTTGAATTCGTAGTCGTTTTGGCACCTGTGCTACTTAGACTGGCGCCTACGTATAGTTCTAGTGCCCCACCTGTACTAGCGCCACTGGTTCCAGCAAAGCGAACAGCAGGTGTATTTTCTAGTGCTACTATTTACCGTTTCGTCAAAGTACATCTGCTCCTTCTCTGCTAGTAAGTGTAGTAGCTTTAATTGAATTTACACGTTTCCAGAAGGAGTAAAACTACCGACACCAGTTGGGAATGGGAGTTTGTAGATATTCATTCCGACTTAAAGGGTTGCACCATTCGAACAATTTGAAAAATTCCTTTTCTTCGTGCAACGATAGTTCGAACCAACGAAGAGCAAAATTCCATCCCCATTGCGCCACGTGCCTCGAAACACCTTTCCTCGTAAGGCCGCCATCTCGAATTAAAAAGTCTTCCTTCGAGAAAGCCAAAAATATTCCTTCACTCTGCGAACAATGAACATTCGCGCAGTGCAAGCGCAGTGGTATCGAGCGTGCAGTTCCAGCGCAATTAATTCGCCAAGTATCACGATTATTTTCCGTCCCCGAGGTGGTGTAACCCCTTAATCGGAAACGGTCCCGAGGAGATAACGGATCGCGCGACGGAATTTCTTTCTCGAAAAGGGACGCGAGGCGATCGATTCGCAACGAACGAGGACGGGGACGCTTTAATTAGCCGGGGGATCTTCTCGAATCGATGATTCCGACCTTGCGACGCGACCGTAGACCACGGAGAGCTAGAGTTATTTCGAGCTCGGTTTGCATGTACTTATAGCAGCTCCTGCCTTTCAGCGTTCGAGTACCATAGAAGATAAGTGCATGTATCGGTTAAGCATACGACTGTACTTCTGCTGGCCCCGTGGTTCGCGTTCAAGGGTGACGCGAATACGTACTTCAAGGTCACGAGACCACGCAGCTTCCTTTCAGCGATGCGAACAACCTCCTTCGCGCGTTTCTCCTACCGCGGCCACGGGGAATGTCGAATAGATCGACCTCTTCCGACGAATTGTAGAGACGGAGGAGCATCGAGCACCTTTTTCTAGGATCGGAGATTTCAATCTTCTAGGATCGATGAAATTTTAACTGGTGATCAGCCGGGGTACCATTTGGTTAACTGTTATATATGTAAATAATTAATACTGGTGGTGTTTATCTTAAAACTGTACAGTACTCTTGACCCTAGGAGGTATTTAGAGAATTTTAGATTCCCTTTTAGGAACGTGTGAATTGCATACAGGTGGAAAATTAACCCTTTGCACTCGAGAGGTGACTCTCAGTCACCACTAGGTTTCCTTTAGGTTTAATTTCTTTGAAACTCAAAGTGTCAATAAAATGATTGAAGCAAAGGTGATCTGATTTTCCAATCTCAAATTAGAGATCTCATCTTTGAAGTCAATCTAAGCTTAGCATTCGTGACAATAGAATGCTAAGAAAGCATCTCGACAGATACCAGATAAAAAGGCCTCGAGTGCAAAGGGTTAAGTTCAAATCCAAGTAAAACTTTATACTTAACACCCGATTCGATTCGAAGCAAGCCTCGGGTCCTCCATCGAGGCCACGAGGCGCTTCTTCGCGAGCAGCGCGCGATGACTTTCGTTTTCGGTGGAGAAAACCGTGCAGACGCTCTGATCGCGTGCCACGCGGCGAATCGAACGTTGAAATCGGCTGTTTTCTTTCCGATTTTCCAGCGACCGTCCGTGCAAGCGATCTATAACTAGGTGCGCAACGGCTTCAGCTCGATCGAGCGTTGCTCGTGCCCGGCGTTACGCGAGATTACGCAACGTGGCTCCGTTGTGCTCTTCGATTTCTTGCAAGGGAAAGCGGTGCCTGTCTTCGTGGATTAAATATCAAAAGTCATCGAACACTGCCGCCAAGCGCCGCTCGAGAGTCGATCCATACGGTGTACCCTGTCGCGACGTGGACAAATTGAAACATTTTTTTGCGACGTCCTATCGTCGACAATTGCGCGTGTTCTTTGTGCGTTGAAAGCCAGTCCTCGTGATGTCACCGTCTGGGACGCGGTTAATCATTCGGTTAATGATTCTTGGAAGTAACAGGAACACCACGGTGACGTTGGAATTGCAACCTTTAGCTCACTGTGACGAAAGAACGTTACGGTTTTAATCTTGGTCTCGTATGAACGCAGATAAATGGGAAAATTAGCTAAAAAGTAAGCCGTGGATGTTTATGCATTTCATGAATTTTATATATTTTTGATAAACTATCGATAATAATACACGTGGTGTATCATTCAGAAGAGACGTATTTTTATTTAAGTTTCAACTCCTTTTCTGGTTCTATGAGAATATGAATTTGTATAATCATCCACAGTTTAATAATAAGTAAACACCGACGTAGGTAGAATACGAAGATTCAATTAGTATGAATTTTACTATTTTTTAAATCAAGATCACTCGTACATATGTTCCCGAAGAAAAAACAAAATCCAGATTTTAGAATCTCTATCCCACGTAAACTCTGCCTTTTTGGGTCCTCCTTGTAATTTAAATTTATTACACCACCAATCAACCTTTATCACCGATCGATAGGCGCTCGATAGGCTCTCCAGCGCGAGTCAGTTTTATTTTACCAGTCATTCTATCAGAGAACAATGCGTCCGACCGAGTTTCGTGTCGCAGCCCGATCGAAGCATCGATTCCGAGGGAAAACAGGTCGCGGAGGCGACATTTTCATGATCCACGTGCAGATAAGAAACCGCTGCGCGATAATCCGTGTACGTGGCTTCCCTGAAAAGCGTCCCATGCCGCGATAGGCAGATAGCATCGGGAAACGACTCGCTCGGCCTTGTCCGCGGAAACACATGCACTCGAAAGAATCAATACTCGCTTAAAAGGCTCGCAGTTCGTTTCGAATTTTATCAGCGACGAATACGCTAACGATCGAAACGTTTCATGGAAACACGCTGTCCCGCTAATGAACCTTGTGCTCGACCCAATGTCGATCGTCCTCGATTCTTATCTGTAGAAAAAAAAAACAAATATTAGAATTGGAGATCGAATGGAGATTAAAGGTCGAATGGAATGTTCCATCGGGAACAGATACAAATTTAATCATTAAAAGTTGTCTTATCAGGTGTTTTGGTACGGAGACGTTTCGACGTTTATGCACCTCTACATTGTTTTGTGATGCAATGATGGCGTGATAAAGAAATGTGAGAAAGTCACTGTAGAGAAAGTGATGTGTCGTACATCCTATAATACTTATACAATAACGCGAGGGTACCAAAAAGTAATGAACCTAGAGAGCCTACATGAACACAAAATTAAACCCTTCCACATCTCATAGAATCACTTCTAACTGAAATTTCTTCAGCCACGTGCACCTGCTTCAGTTTCTTCTTAACATTCCTAACAGCTTCCATTCTCTATATCTGCATACAGATAAAAAAACAACTCGAACACGACGATTGAAACGTCTCCTCGCGAAATGCTCGATCAGTCATCCTTTAAATAATTGCCTCGCACCAAACACCCATTCTCTCCACGCGCTCAATTTACCAATTTCCGTTTTCCCATTCATTAGAGATCCATCTGCCAGAGATCTCTACCGTTCTCGATGAACGTCTCGTCCCACCGACGATCGTTCGAGGGCCGCTGAAGGGCTCGCGTAACGAGTAAATTAACTGCGCCGCGGAGTAATCGTAACGCCGATATCGAGGCGTTATTGGCAGACCGTCGATGTCACGGGACCCTTATCGTTTCCCAGCGTCGAACAGCGATCGCGCGACCAACTATTCAGATAGGCGGCTGTACCGGAACCGACGACCGCACATTACGAGTCTACCAGTGCACCGACGTGTGTACCGCGGCTATATCCTGGCGAGGATCTCAGCTCGGATAAATTCATCGCAACGCCGCAAGATCCGCGGATCTCGCCGGCCACGAATAGATCCTCGTGGGCGTAAGATCATTGTGATCCGCGATCGTGAACCAGGATCATCCTTCACTTCCGATAGGATCGTCTTTTTAACCGGTGTAGCTTGCTCAAGGGCTCCAGGTACACTACGACTGCCCTTTCCCGTTCATTGGACACAAAGGACCTGGGTGCCCATCGCTCATAGGTGCCGAAGGGTTTACGAACTTGGTAGCTCAAACGTGAGAGTGAGAGTGGGAGAATCTTGCAATGGGTCTTTTGGGAGTCTAAGTCGCATTGGAGACGCACTAGGGGATCCTGAAGTTTTGTAGATGATAGTTAGGCTTCATCGGTCGAGTATTTCGAGGACTTGGAAGTGGAATCGTTTCAGAACGGAGTACCAGAGCTTTCCTTCACTTGTTACGAATCTTTGGTAGCCTGGGTAAGTCTGCATTACGTCTGGGTCTTTGGAGGTCGGTCGATGAGTATAGAGGCTCTACTTGAGTAGCTGATCCAGACAGTCGCGTGTTCAAATCACCATAAAGAGTGAAGGAAAGGTTAGATCGAAACATATCTTTTCTTTTTGGATTTTCATTCACCTCCCATCTCTGCACCCATTCTATTAACACGTTCGTGACGGGAGTTGATTCGCGTCAGCTTTTGTGAATATAAAACAATCGAAATAAGAACACACATTGTTGTTTTTATCAGACTATTGTTAGTCATCCGTGCACTACAACATAAACACAGTGCTATAATAATTTACATATTTTAGCTCTGAGGTAGGGTTCTGTGTATATTTCAATATTTAGTTGAATTTTTGGAGTAATATCACCCTTGTGTACGTATCAACCGGTTTTATGCTTGAAATGTTTTTAAAAAATTTACAACATGAAACAATTACCCCTTGCGAATGAAAATGTAAATAAATTTGTTAATCACAGTAATCAGTTGTATAAATGCGACAATAGTCCACGTACCACCGGTGTCTCAGACCGTCGCGAACGTGTTAAACAGCGTATAGCTCCTCGATATATAACCTATATTGTCCTATATTACGAGACTCTTAATTTCAGTCCCTTCCGTCCCCAAGAGGTTGTCAACCTCCGTTCCAACAGGAAGTCGAGAGATCATAGGGAACGTCGGCGAATAGATCGGCGCGTCGGGAACGATCGAGAGGGGGGAAATAAAGAAGCGTGGTCGACGCTGCGGGAGGGCACGGCGAATCTCTTCGATCGGACGATCCCTCGATCCGAGAAAAATCGTAGCACGCCGCGCGATACCTTTGCTTCCTGTCCGCCGAGATGCGATCGGACGTATCGTAAGTTTTCGTACGCTGCCTCGTGTAATTGAATGAGGGGCACGTCCGTGGATCGTGACCGAACCCCGAGATTCGCGATACCCCGCGATAAGCGCACGCGGACCGCGACCGATGAAATAAATTTGAAATTGTTTAAAGCGATACAGCCATCTCGGGCACACCGGTGGATCTTAACCTCTCAAGCCCTCGTGACGGATATAGTCGTCACGCACGTGTGCGCTCGCGACAGACGCGTCGGCTAATCTGCGTGAAACTGCGTTGGGCGATCGCCGTTTACTGGCTCGAGTGAGGATGGAAGGTAGAGCCTCGCGTGTCTAATGAGTTGCACTTGTGAAACGGAATTACATTTAAAAGCTACAGATTTCACGACGAGGGGAAGAATCTGACGATTGAAAATCAATACAGGAAAGGGACATGCGAAATCATTTTTGCGATTTATTTTATTCTATCTTTATTATCAAGCGTTACGTCGGTGTGACATTTTTCAGATATGCACCCATATCTATTTGTAAATGATTTTCATTCATAAAAAATGGGCAAGTACGTGGTTTTTTTTGGTGTAAATCGATCGCTTGGATCACTCTGTGTATAAGAGATGCAACGCAAGGTAGTCCAAGAGTGAATAGTTTAGGAGGAATGCGAAATTTATTTTAATTCACCCGTGGTATTTCCTCGATGGTTGCTAGAGGCACGGTTATTATATCGGAGAGTGGGAAACAGAATTATTAAGTTAAACGAGAAAAGTTATCCGCGGAATTACCATTTAACTTCGATACGATAAAGAAAGTTATACACCACGGTTAGCTTTAATAAAACTTAAAAGCAACACATTTCGGACCGCAATACTTGAATTCGTTTCGCGAGTTTTGATTTGATGTGCATAGAGTTTTAAAACCACAGGGGATGGATTCTTGGACTTGTTGTATTTTTGTAGCAGTAACGGAAAAGTAAAAAATTCCATTTCACGTAGAATTACCGTCACCGATAGCGAGGGAAGTGTAAAAATTGGCGTCGATCGTTCAGAGAGGGCGAGAGGACCCGTCGAACGCGTCGATCGTTCTCCGGGGGCAGGATCGAGCACCCGCGTCCTCTCCAGCTGTGCGGATCCGCACGGAGGAGTTGTCTTCCACTTCTGAAAAGCTAGCCCATCGATCTCCATTCGATCTACTCCTTCGGACGAGGCGAGCGTCGACGAGCCATGGTATAAATAGCCGGACTCGATCGTACGCGATCAACAACTCGCGTGCATTTGTTCCGCGTCTACGGCGGGAGGATTTGTTGATCCTGACAGTGGAGTCACGAGGCGGTTGTTTGTCCCTCTCCTCTCTCCGCTCTCTGACTAGCTACCCACCCCCTTTTCCTCTGATCTCCGTTGACCACTGGTCTCGGGGCCCTCTTTCGCTCCTAGGCCGTTGGCTCTCGTCTCGTGTCATCGTTTTCAACGCACGCATGTAACTACACGCACGTGCGAGCCGCGTACCGATCACGCTTCGGACTCGTTCGCGGAATCGTTCAATAAACCACTCCGCAGCCGGACTGGCTGTATATTCATTGTTGCAAATCGATCTGGGGAACGTTTCACGGCCCCGAACGCGTGCACGCCACCGACAGCTGGCGTAGTCGCTGTTTCACGATAGAGTTCCACCTTCTTCCTCTTCTACCAATTATTCTTCCTTTTCGAGCTGGTCGGGACAATCCATTCCAGCTGACGATATCGAAGAACATTAGGTGTAAGGGCTGTCGATAGGGTAGAATAGTCTGTCGGCAGAGCACAGGGGCTCTATCGACATGATTTGGTAAAACATTCTGTCGATAAGACTTAGTAATGCGGAGCACATCGATATTCGACACGATTGAAACTAATACTCGGAGTTCCACAGGGTTGTTGCTCTATGATATATAGTAGACCCAGAGAGTAAGATGAGAGACGCATACGTGGAAAAATGGAGCCCTCGGGGCCTGTAGCTATAGAGGCCCCAGTTGACCTCAACAAACCACTGATATCCCTAATGGAGATGTCAAAGAAATGGAGAGGATGCTAATTAATGGATAATATAAAAAAGGTCTATATAAATCATTTAAAAAAATTCGTAGGTCAAGACAGGATCTGTGTCATTGTTTGCTGAAATGGAGGTTGCAACCCCTCCTCAAATAAATACATGCTTCAAATTTAATTCTTTTTTTAGGGGAACGTCTTCCAAAAAGTCTAGAAATCGCTATTATATAACATCTCTAATGGAAATGTTATAGAATGAAAAGAGAATGAGAAAGATGTACATCAATGCAAAGAAAGAAATTAACGAATATCATAAAAATGGATTACGTAGAACGTTTCAACGTAACACTGGTAAAAAGGGTGTTACGGTCGCGTAGGACTCCGCACTTTTATAAATAAATGAAAGTAGAGGAACGGAGGGCAAACGAGGAACTCCGAGAAGCAATCGGACGATCGGGAGTATCGGCGGACACGGCAGCCCGAAGGGAAGGAAATCCTGGTCACGAAGTCACGCAAATCTCCTCTGGAGGTTGCCTGAAATATTCATTCCCCCTTTGCTATTGTTGCTCCAGATACGTCATCGCCTCCAGGCGGTGGAGTCTGCCGCGCACACTCCCGAACTAGCACTCAACCATTGAAATAAACCCCCCGGGACACGGCGAACGTTCGCCAAATCGAATGGATACCTGTTCGGTGTCAACCTCGCGATTAGTTTCGTGGAACAGGGCTCTGTGCACTCGATACGCTGGATATCGAATGTTGCGTCTCGTACGAGACGAGCTAATTGGTCCCGAAGGTGCTTTTATCGGCTGTACACCGCGCCAAATTGCTGCCATTCGAGTATCGATGGGTTTCTTAACCATTTGCACTCGAATGTCGACACTGCCTCGAACTACTTCCATAAGTCCTAAGATAATAAATCTGGTGGAAATTCGAGGATGGATTTAGGAGCATGTGCAGGTCACGCCGTGGAGGATTCAAGTTCTGTTTATAAAATTAGCGAAATGAAAGGATAGATCTAAATTTTCGTTAGAAAGTGAATGCTTTCAATTTCAACTCGTGCTACTAAAGCATGTTAACGTTGATCGTGACTACTAAAAAATTCTCGTGCAGGGGGTTGAATCGAAGGGTCGAAGAGAGAGTGGTCTCGAAAATGGGGTCCACAGTAGTAGGAACAGGAGTGGATTGAGGGATAGTTGTTGCGTGGAAGCAATGCAGTTCGGACCAGCGCGTAAGTTCGTCCGCTTTACTTTAGTCTCGACGCGGCCGTGGAGGCAGTAGCCGGCAACTGCAGCAGCCTTTTACCCGGGGCTCTCCAAGTGCAATCTCGTATTCATGAATTCCTTGTACGTAGCCCCCCGCCGCCCTTCCTCCGCCTCCACCTTCTTCCTCCGCCCGCGCTGTCTTCCCCTGCGTCCCTTCGTCCCTCTCGGTGCTCCCCTCGCGGCTCGTCTCTTCTCTTTTCTTCTCCACGGCGTTGCTCTTCCGCCTCTAACAATCCCATACGCGTCGCTACGAAGCCGAGGGACCAAGAAAATCGTTCGCTGCACTCGGGGCCGACTGAAAAAGAGACGCGAGATCGTCGAGGTGAACGTTTCCGCTTGAAAATCGCCGACGCGAACGAATTTACGAGACCTTCGCGCTCGCGACAACGGCCAAAGGATTTGTCAGAGCTGTCTCCCTGTCGCGGCGGATCCCCGTATGCAAAGACGACTCTCTTCCCTTTCGTCGGAACCATTCGGATTTATAATCCCAATCCTGTACCCGTCGCTGTACAACGATTCCGTTTCACCTTCCCCAGTTGTCATCGAATGTCAAGAGCAGCTTTGCTTTCGGGTTGTCTCATTTTTTTAGAAGCCTTGTTAGTGAAGCTCGGTAACCTAGAGTTCTAGGTGGTCGGAGAATGTATCGACGGAGCTGTCTCCATTGCCAGCGGAACGATCTTCCCTATCGATCATGTGCTTTACGTTACCGAGTCTTACCGCCTGGAACGCTACACTGCCGATGGAATGCTCCTTACAAGGAAACGCCATGGTAACGAATGGTGAAATTAGTACAATCTTATTTCTATACTAACATAGAGGAAAGAAGAAAAATCTGGCAAGTCCGAGAATACCTCCCCTGCAGTTTTTCTCGGAATTTTCTCAAAGTATTCGGCAGCTCTCTCGAGTCTTCAGCGAGAACCACTGGCCTATGCTCGTCGCTTATCTCGACGCGATACGGTGACCGTAAAAGTCTGTCCCTGTTCAGGACTCGCGATCGTAACAATAATTCCACTGTTTTTAACCCCATCTTAGTCCCTCATCGCCTTTCGCTATCCTCCATCCTCCTTTCCTCGTTCGCCAGTAACAGTACGGAACCCGCGACCGCGAGAAAGGATAACGATCGATAATATCTGCGAGCAGAATTTGATACATAGTCTTCCATCGAGACAAACGATGTTGATCTTCGAGATCTCCTTCGCGCCTACTCCTAAAAGACAACGTCCTCCCGTGAACTCGACATTCTTGCCACGAACGGCCGTTCTGTACGTTCTCGAACCGTGGAGGCAATTTACTTCGCCGGTATTCGTGTCTAGTCGTTTATTTAAAATCGGCGCGAGCCCCGCGAGCCGCTCGAGCCACGGATAAACAAATAGCGGAGGATCTCGTCAGGTTCGAATCGAGGAAAAGGCGTGCACCGGCTGCTGCTCGGCGCTAGGAAACGAATAACCACAACTCGACGCGCGAGCATTCGGGGCTAGCACGCGCAAAATGCGGCTTCTGTTTATGGATGATCGTTGTTATTATCCGTACAGTATCTGTACTATCGCGTGGGATATCTGAATCGAGTTTCGGGAATTGGAAATTGAATTTTTGCTTGGCTAATTGGTAGGAAACTTCTTTGGCACCAGTGATGGGCAAAACCATAAGCTTCGAATAAATCTGAAGTTTGCCGACGTGTTTGTCTCGTTTCTTTCTTTGGAAAATGTTCAAAAGAGGAAATGAGACAAACATGTCGGCAAACTTCAGATTTATTTGAAACCTAGGGTTTTGCCCATCACTGTTTGTCACGATGGAAACAGGAAAATATTGGTACACCTTTGAGTTGTTCCTTCTAACATGGTGGTCGTTTTTATTCACAATAGTATGATATGTATATTTATCGCGAATGTTAGTCAGGATTCCTTGACAACTCCTCTTGAGAGATCGTTTTCCTCGCGAATATGACTATCATCAAACCATGACTTTCATCTTTTGCCATCCCCAAGATCCGGATGGTTCGATTTACCCCTACAGAGTTTTCCTTGATCCAAAGAGGTTTTCGAACCGTTGGCGATCCTGGCCGAAAGGTCGAGGGAATTCCAGGTTTGGAAGTGGGGGCGAACAAGTCCAAAAGTTTGCCAGGAACGCGGAAAGCTTTCTAGGTACTTGGACTTTTTTCGTCGCGCATGGTACCGATAAGTTCGATCGCCGAGTCGTGTAACCACTCGAACATTCTCCTGGGGCAACTCTAATACGATAAGTGTACGCGGTGAAGCGGTTCTAGGAGTGTTTTTTGCGGTCAGCCAGTATCTAGCGAATCCTGGCGAAACACCGTCCCTCGTCGACCTCTCGCGAAAGCTCGGACTCCTTCGAAACCGCGGGAACCAAAGAGGAGGAACAAGAAGAATCAAACAGATAACGAGGCCTGTTACGCGAGTCCTTAATTATCCCAGTGTAGATAGCAAAAGTAGCGAATTTATTTTATTCATTAATAGAGTGTATCTTTGGTACGTCAAAGTTGGCATTGGTACTATTCACTTAATATTAAGTCATCTCATAAATTCATGCCATAGATTATTTTTATATTTAATAAAAAAAAAACAACAGAAATATTATATAAACATGATATGTTTCACATATTAATTCGAATAGCAGAACAAATGGCATGAACTTGTGATGTCACCTAACATATATGCACGTGTATAATCAAAGTTCAATCATGGCTTTATGAAAGAAACATCTATCGATCCACCTCCAGATTTAAAAAAAAAATATTTCTCGTCCAATTTCCCCCTTCGATTGCTACAGCGCAAATGAAAATTTCCCTTTGTTAAAGTATTGAAGTCCCAATACGGATTCAGTTTAACCAGCCCCGTTCTTTGGAGAGCCACCCCGCGAAAGGCCTTGACGTGAAATATTAATTGCCCGAGTCTTTGATCCCCCCGCTTCTTTTTAATTTTCGCATCGGACGAGCACAGTCCGCTCGTCCAGCTTTCCAGCTGGTGGAACGGATCTCACAATTAGCGGAGAGCCGGGGGCGAATCTCGGGTAGATGGTCCGCGTGACGCATAATCGATACTATTAATTAGGTCTACGAGAGTCGGGCACGGAAATTGAATAAATGGGAAAGGTGGAGCGTGTCTCGCATCGGGGTCACGGGTCTCTCGATGTCGCGTTCATTAAAGCATCGAGGAAATGGGATCTGTCGGATCGTGGATCTTTCGCGACGCTTATCGACGGCGGTACGCGGAATAAAAATCGTCTCTAGGCTTGGTTCATTCTAGAAATGAATATTCTTCGAATTCTCGATGCCGCGGAAGTCGTTGATAAAATAATCAAAGGAAGATTTGTTCGTTTCGAGGAAACAAGAATCATTGTATCGTTCACAGTCTGTACCATAAATATTCGTATCCTCTATCTTTATTGATGAAATTTCTTTAAATTAAATTGTAGGTTCGATGTTTCCAAGTGTGTATTTGCATAAATATGTTAATGTATATATAAATATATACACGTATAAGTTTTTTCATATACATATTTATAACGAAAAATTCATTCGGTAATATTAAAACTATTATTTAATTTAGTCAAACTTCTTCAACAGACATAGAGGGTACGAATATTTATGAAACTGACTGTACATTAAGTTATATTAAATTAAGTATGTAGAAAACAGTTTCAGTTTTCTTTACGAATGCAAACGTAATTTCTGCAAGCAAATTAATTTCGAAAAAACCATCGCGTCACAACATTTGTTCTCACTATTCTCTCTTTGTATTCCTCTTCGCGTCCGCATTGTTTTCCTTTTTCCACTGGTTTCTCAGTATTTCTTTTCTCCCCAGAGGGCTCGTCCCGCATAAATAAATAAAATGGAACGAAAATTAAATTAAAAAAACCGTGGAGCTCGTAGGAGAGACGCGAAAGGTTTCGTGTGGCTACCAGGCTGGAAAAGGCTCGAGTGGCACTTTTTTCGAAAGCCTCTCTGGTAGGTTTAGCGACATGCGCGCGTCTTCGTCTCGTTCGACTCGTTTGCTTCGTCTCTCGAAAAGTCACTCGCCAAAGGCCTAAAAAATAGAAAATAAAATTCATTGGGCCACGTAGCAATTTTTATTCCTTTATCCGTAAAAATGGAAAGGAAAGAGACAGATTAATCCAGCTGGTAGTTTCAACAAAGGATTCACTTTTCGTTTTTATTCGAATTGGGAGAATTATCGGTGAAACACGAGTGCAAAGATCGCCCAAAGGGATAATCCTGCATTACGGAACGATCCGAAACGCCCGAGGACCGAGTCCCGTTCGAGGCTCGTTAGCGATGATTCGTTGCGACGAAATTCCGGAAATGGAGTGCGCCCTCCTCTACGAGCTTAATCAAGCCCAGGTTAGCTACGTCGTCTGTGGCAATCCGGTAGCTTCGTCACTGTCTACGTTCTGCCGCTAATCGAGATGGAAATTACATCGATGAGCTGCAGCACGCGTCGCGGAAAGGCGTTCCGTGTCTGCGAATTACCGGATATTGCCAGTCGATTCGACACATTTTGTCACTGAATTTTCCCCTTGAAACGAGCAACTACCCTCGGGAGTTGATTCTACCGATAGACGCCAGAAAATCGTTGTTTCAAGGTCCATTAACACTCTCTTCCCATGAAATAATAAGAGGAATACACAGGGTTGCATTTTTAAATGAAAAAATTGGCAGAAATGATGTTCGAAGAATGCACTTTTAATGTATGTATAGAGTACTCGCATGGAACAGTTGACATTGTTAGAGAAAATTCTTCAAGTATTAACCCTTTTCACTCGAGGCCTTTTTTTCTGGTATCTGTCAGCAACTCAAGATATTTCTTAGCATTCTATTGGCATGAATTCTAAGCTATTAGCTATTGCATATTCTAAGCAAAGGGTTAACATTTCCTCCACCTAGAAAATGCTAGCATTCGTTTTTAATACTGAGCACCAATGGACTGAATGAACCTCTGTTCTGTAGCAGTCTATCATCAACTCCTCTATTCTATAGAGATTTATACTAAGAATTTCAATTTTATAGCAATGTATATTGAATTTTCCTATAGCATAGCACAGTCTACCATCAACTTCTCCATTCTACAAAGATTTATACTGAAAATTTCCATCTTACAGCAATGCGCATTGAGTCTTTCTATGTACAATACATCCTCGTGCCTTCAATTTTATGGCAAATACCTCCAAAATTTCAGTATGTGCTTTACCGTATCGAGCAAACGGAGGAATTAGACGAAAGCAGAAGTAACTTGGCGTCGAGCGTCGTCGCGTGGTGTTCCCGATCGGTCCCGGAATTGATTGGCAATTACCGGGGTCGCGCTCCATTCTCCGATCCAGAAAATCGAGTTACTCGACGAAACTCGATTCGCGAGGACGCGCGTCGGCTACGCCCCGCCACGATGATTCGATATTACCTTAATTGGACTTTAAATTGCGCATTTACGAGTTAAGAGCTGAGCAGACGGATCGACGAGTTAGGTTAACGATTAACGTCGGATTATTGTATTATTATTACTTGATTCGGGTCGATTTCGTAACGGTGGCTTTTGATTGCGCGATATGAAATCATAGAATTATTGGAAAGGGAAGGTGGAGAGACGACAATAATAGGGATGACGTTCTTTTAATTTTACATACGTTTTTCAGTGATTATTTTTATAGAATGGTAGCGGTAGTGATTCGTAGATTCAGATTTATTCGTACAGGTAGAGCCTTTAGTTTGGCCTTTTTTCTTTTCGTTAATAAAAACTAGAAATACTTAGCAAACATTCACCACCTATTCTGATTACATTTTATACATTTCATATTATTATAAATGTACCACCTAGAATCCTATCCAGAATTTCAAGATTTTTTCTTATATATAGTGAGGCTCAGTGGCGCCATTAATTAGCATGCTCGCTAAAGTTCTGAGTAGCATCGAGTGAAACAGACTCACCAGGTCTGACTCGAGTAGAAAATAATAGTTGTCGGACAATTGGAGGACGAGAAGTGGCGGAACGTCGCCAATAGGGAAGGAAGGCGCGCGTTAGGCGATAACGAAGTAACGCGACGAATCGCTGCAATCAGCTTCGAGGATAATTAACGGAGATTAGTCACCGTTCCGGCGATAACGGTCCCGTGACGCCATATTTGCCGCGAATCGGGAGTCGACCGAGATTATTCGCCTCGTTATTCCTCGTCCCTTCTCTCGAGTCGAGGTTCGAAAAATCGCTCCGCTCGACGGAATTCAATTTCCTCGTTAAATCACGCGTAATCCGCGCGACAAAGCTGGAGGATCATGGAACCACTCTCGCGAGGATCTTCGAGGACCCTTGAGAGACTTCGTAGACTGGACCCATTATTAGTAATAACGACTATGGATTTTATGTTCCACCTAGACGATCATTAATATAGATAGCACATGGAAACCGTACACAACAATATTTTCACATTTGCATACATTATAAGTGCATCGAATTCACTTTGGCACACACTGTTATAAAGTAAAATCTTTTACGAGTGAAAAGAACAATTTTTTTGCTTAAAATGGGATTGAAAAAATTGTAGGGGTCCCATAGATAAAAATTGTCAGAGTTCTTTAAACGCTGACAGGTGAGGACACGTATCCCCTCCACCTCTGCTTAGCTATTCCACGGACACTCTTTCCTCGTCCCAGGGAAAGTTCGCTCCTGAAAGACCAATCCTCACGTTCTTGAATCGTTGGGCTGCTTGAAGACCCCCGGAGACCTCTATTTATAGACTGGACCCATTATTACCCTATCGGGGACATAGAAATTAACGCGAGAAATTAACCTCGGCCGCCGACGCGCCGTGAGGTAGTCGATGATGGATGGAACATGGTTAGAAGCGAACGAGCGCTAAATAAGGACACAAAAAGTCCGTGACTTATAGCCTTCTGTATATCAGACAGCGAGGGGGGAGGATAACACAAGAAGGTGGACGAGGGGAACCGTTCTTGCGAGAGGCTAGCTTAAGCGACTTCTTTCGCGTACGTTTCGTTATTGAAGACGATCGGCGACGTTTCAACGGACAGGAGTCGATAACCCGCTGCTAATAATTGTCGACTCGCGGAGAACTGATCGACAGAATCGACCTACGGAGCAAGGGAGACGGAGGAAGCTCCCTTATTACGAGCTCTGGGATCAGGGTTGCCATCCCTGGATCGTAAGAAAAGATACACGACACGCTCTTTACGAGAGGACGAAGTTGTGGGCTACAATTTTTGTGTGCGCGTGGAACGTAGCTGATCGCTCGTGGAATTTTTTATTTTGAGCTGAACGCTCATTTTTATTAACATGAATGTCGAATTTCAGTCAGGATGCGTGGTTGTTTTCGGGGAAGTTGATTTATGACTGATTAGACAGAGTACAATTTGGTCTGACCATTACTTGCTACTTCTACTTGACTTGGTGGTACTCGTAAACACTGGCTATGGTACACCATCGATGTATAGTGTATTAATAAGAATTCATGGATAGATTCATTAGTAAAATTGTAATGATATGAATTATCTTGAGGATGAAGACTGGTACGAGAAAAAATGTGTTTGATTCTGGATCTATTTTCACACGTGGAATTACCTTGTGCTCGTCTGTATGCTCTCTAAGCAACCTGCATTTACATAGATCCAAAAGAAGAGTGGCTAGTCTGTACAAACAGTACCATTGGCTCCTTTTCTCGATTCTAGAAGTGAACAACAACGTATTTTAATTCAAGAGAATCAGCATAATCCTCCTGTTCCTGCGTCTAGCATTCCCTGCGCAACGTAACCAACAAATATAAGTTTCTAAAGTGGAAGGAGTAGCCAAGAGTGGAGCTATAAAGGCAGGAACGAGGGAAGAGCGTCAGTCGTTGCCCTGGCCGGGATCGAAACGTCTCAATTCAGCCACGCTTTGCACCCCACGATCTCTTAGCGGACGTTTTTTGCGCGATTAAGGAAATCAGTCGTCCTTTTCTCGCGGCGTTTCGCCGGAAGAGGACTACGGCTAATCGCGGGTAAACGTAGCGACCACGACTCCTCGGAAACCGGATGACAAAGGCGGAACCAGTTCTAATAACCTGTCTTGGCACAAACAAAAAACGAAGACCAGCTTAAGAATCGATAGGGGCTCTAAACGTCGCTCATTCCGTCGATGATCGATCTTCGTGGAAGAATAGATTCTGCCTTCAAGCCCCTCTCCGTCGAACGCTCTAATTTGTGGCCGTCCCCGTGACCGCTTTTTGACTCATTTCTGTTCCAGAATACTAAAGAGCATCGCGATCATCCCAGTCGAACATTACGATTCCAATTAACGGCGAGTGGACCGAACCGTTTGATAATTTCAGGGTATCGATACGTTTCCATTTTCTCGTTGTTCCATTTTACGAAGCTGTGCTATCGAGAGACATTTAGACTGGATTTCAATTGCTGGATCGAAGTTGCGAAGGGTTTAATCGCGAGACAGGTTTAGAAAGAACGAGTGTATTGCAACTCCGCGAAGTACAATACATACCTGAGAAATCCATATATTGTTTCTCTAATACCGACTTAAACCGTAGTTTGCCTTCGATGGAGCTTCAATCCTTGGAATAGATCCGTTTCAATAGTTTCCTCGGATTCGGATAGAATGTCCGCTCTGCCTTCTGTTCGAACATCACCCAATTGCTTTAAGCTTGTAGAAGGAGGAAGTCCGTTCCACAATAGCGATCAAAGGATTAGAATCCACTATCGGTGCAAACCTTGGAACATCACATCGTCGGATACGCAACTTCCGGCGAGAAAGCACGCGACGGAACTTAATCTTTTCACTGGAACAGTCTGTAGGACTGCCTGAGAAGCGGATCCTCTAGGGCCGCCTAACTCCGTGAACGATTACTTGCAACTCAAATATTCTCGCGAGCCCTCATCCGTCAGGCTTCCTTGGCAAGTAACTTTGTTCCTTCCATTTGTTCCGTGCGAAGTCCTCCACCTTCGCGTTCGCCACTCATCCGTGAAACGGGGCGTCGAGCACAGTCTTCGTAATCGCGATAGTACACGTAAAATTAGGGGAGGCGCGAGTCATCGTTCTTACGGATTTGTGTAAGATCTAGTTTCCAATTTAAGAGGGCAATACACAATATCACCCTCTCGCGTTCCTGATAATCGCTTGGAATCTGGGGTCCGTCCCCTGGGGTGGTCGATGGTGCTAGATCTCCCCAGAACATAAAGGACCCAACAGCGAAACTCCTTACAATTGCTCAAGACTAGAGTTTTACGAGGTTTCCGAGTACTTGCCTCGATGAAATATAATAATGGTGAGGGCTTGTCTTTCCATTCTCTTTCCTGATCGGGCTTTCGAGGGTTCGTTAGGATGAGAACCCCTACCAGTGGTCACTGGTACTAATAATCAGTTATTAAGGGCCCATTTGTCGTTTTACAAGCCCATCACCTTCGGGTGAGGTCAGGTGTGGCCCTCAGGCACAGGTACTGGCCTTCGAATAATCTATTGGACCACAATCGTTTGGAATTTATATCCATTGTTAAATGACTCTTTGATGGAAACAAAAATTTTATTTAGTAGTATCGATCCTTGTTAATAACTAAAAAAAATAGCAACTCGATACTAAGGATAGTTCCAGAGATACAGTCAGTCCCTTAAGTATTCGTACCTATTGTCTATTGAAGAAATTTGTCTAGGTTAAACGATAGATTTGGTGTTTCTAAATCAATGTTACATTACAAATATGTACATGAATAAACTTTACACATGTATATATCTATAATGACAAATTGATTTGGAAACATGGCATCCATCATTTAATTTAGACAAACTTCTTCAATGAACACCGAAGGTACGGATACTTATGGGACTGACTGTATAAATTCACTCCTCCAGCTCTGTTTTTACCATAAATAGATAAAAATTGCAAAGTTCAACATTTTTTTCATCTCAAACAAATCAAGAGTCAGCGAAACCATGACTTAAACCCCCCCTAATTCAACCTAGAGTACCTAATGTTTCAGTTTCAAGAAAATTCCTCGACGACGAGCGCAGAAAATGATCGATTTGTCGTGGAATGACCCCGGGACGAATGTGAAAACCGGAACCCGAGCGGGAACTCGAGGCCCCCCGGGGCGAAAGTAAAACGTCGAAGACCGCCCTGGGGCGGTTTCCAAGCCGGATAATCCCGATCCCGCGGAAACCCATAATTCCTGTAATAAGGTCATTATCGTGTGACCCGGAGTGGACGCCGGGACCATGGCACGAACACATATCGAAGGCTTCCCTTGCATAAATACAGATTTCCATTTATACCTCGTGGCGCGCGCGTTCACACGACCGAACGAGTGTGCATGTATCGTGTATCGCGCGTGTGCGTGTTATACGAACTCGCGGCTGATGCCCCGTGGACAGTGGCGTAACGCTGAATCCGGGTCACGTCGTTCCCGAGGGTGTCCTGCAGGAACCAAGGAACCCTTAACGAAAACTCGCAAGGACCTCTTCTTTAGGTGGTCCCTAGCGTCTGCCACTGTTTCACGCATGCCCGAAGAACTGGAGATTAGAGTAGAAAGCGTGGGATGAGTATGGAGTGGTACGTTCAGTGTCCTTGAGGGCGCTAAGTGTAAAGAGTTCAGGACTGAGACAGGATTGATCCTAGGAATGTAAATTTAGCTACTTGACGATAGGTTCACGTTGAAGGGATCAATGTTGTCGTACAGGTAATGAGTTTGCAATGTTACCATCCATGTTCGATGACCACTTTCGTCTCGTTCTTGTTGCTCTATCAGTGGTAGAAGTTTCTCGAGAAGAATAAGATTGCAGACCTATCAGATATTATCACTAGAACAAACTCAGCAGCAATCTCTAAGATTTCTCAAGAAAGCCAGAGTTGACATCGTACCTACTATATCCCCGTTCTGGACTCATCCAGCTGACACCAATTCCAGGTTGACCCAGTGGGGCCTGAGTATCGTTTATCAACAATTACCAGACGGCGGCCTTGCCCCGTAAACTTGTCAGCCGGTGTCGCGCGACAGCGTGGTTTATCAACACCTTCCGATTACCCCGTGGAAGTCGAAGGTCTCTCCCCACCCACCGAATCGGATGGTTACGCCACTGCGAGTCGAACAGGACCGTGTATAAATGTCTAGACGCACACAGGGCCACGAACGTAGGTACACGCGCGAGAGCCCTGGCATACCATCGACTGTCCATAGCCACCTAAGCAGATTCTGTCCCCAAGGTACGAGCGGCGAGGATTCGTAGCGTTCAATTTGCATTCTAAAGTCCTGGCGATGCAGAAAGAAGAGCTCTCGGCCTCTCGGCGCTGGCACTGGCGCGCGCCGGACACCGGATCTCCTCGCCTCGCCTCTCCCCCGCGAGTTCCCTTCCATTTGTCCCTTTATCATTTATACAGGGTGGCCAAACAAGTCCCTGCCAAACTTCGAGAACCGACACTCTCCTCGTCTCGCGTTTCCTCCGTACGATCTACCTGTTGAAGCAACGACTTACTCGAATTCCACTTGGTGATTACGATTGTGTACATTGATACCGTCGTCGGGATATCTCAGAAAAACGGAAAGGAAATCGATTGTTACGCGGGGCAGCCGTGTAATCGCGACTCGTCCCTTCGCGAAGGAGACCAGAGCGGAGGTATGCTGTCCTTCCTGCTGGCAGGAATCCTCTTTTTTCCAATCGTTCCGCGATTATCCATCCGCGGCGAGATTTGCACCGATCGACCGTCATTTTCCGCGCAATTTGTACTCTACCCCTGGACGGAACGCGGTCGCGGTTCTCTTGGCGCGAAAAAAGCAACCCTGGATTGGGGAGAGGGAGAGAAACATGGTGCAATTCTTTACGAATTCGGTGGACTTTTCTGCTCGGCACACACATTTTCACCCATACAGTCGCTTTTGCTGGGGAGATCGCCGTCATGAAGTTTACAATGACGGTCAACTATTGTTGTGGTTGTCCATTGTGTCTACTAGCGAGCGGATCACCCTGTAGTAGAAATAGTGAGGTGCGGTGAGGATACCTGGGGAGAGTGAGGAAACCGCTTCTTCGGGCTTGTTTAGACGTTGCACATGTATCAGTGACAGAGGTGTTGATAATTTGATGTCAGAGGGTTATCAGCAGGGATTTGAACCCTAACCCGTACCGAGTTCCGGTACTTCGTATTATAGAATAACCCATCTAACCAGGTAACACAAGACATCTGTAACCCGATTAACCCGGTTAACTTGGTTGTATGCGCGTTATAATAATACATTAAAAACCATAGTTATTACCATGTTTCTAAACGGTAACCAATTTTATTTCAATATTGTCTGTGTTCTACTCTACTATCCATCCGCGAGAAGAAGGTCATGCAAGTGTTTACATTTACTCGTATTTACTACTCGTTTACTGTACTTATGTAGCAAAACATGTATTGGTATAAACAGTCACTTGAAGGTATCCCTACTTTGACCGGACATGTTATGAGTTTTCTGGGAACCCCAACACTAGCAACTGTGACAACCAGGCGAATGATAAACATTCGTCAGTCTTGCCTTAGAACGTGTAGTGAACGTGTGTGTCTAACATTCATTATATACTCGTACATTTTAAACAATCTAGTTTCGTTTGATTTAAATATTGCCTATAAGTTCACATATCTTTGACTTGTCTGGATGTCTAGGACGTCTTCTTCTACTAGTAACCCACTCCGAGCAGGTTAACTCGCTCTTCCTACAATTCAAGAACCGTTCGTTCGTGGTTAGTATCGATTACAGTAAATTTCCCTTCATTAACCGGGTTTGGGTTAGGGTTCAGCAGCGGTTTGAATCCCTGGTTACCAGTAGGATAGGGTGTTGATCGTATTGGTGTCAGGGCACGTGGGAATAGGATATCGATGATGTCACTGTTTAAAGACGTATCCTTAAGGTGTTGTCGAGGGTCTCGTGCCAAAATGTGTCCTTGACTTTGTGAGTACGACATCTTGGTGGTATGTCCTTTGATATTGACACCGTCATCATCCCCTTGTTATGTTCTGTAACATTCGCAACATCAACATGGTGTTAACTTACGTACAGTTGATAGTGCTTACATGAAAAGACGTTGCGACATCGCATGAATAATTCCAACGTCTATGACGTACCAATAGTATATGTATTGATGACGTCAAAGGACATTCCTACAGGATATTGATGTCAAATCATGTTTCCACAATTAATCAGCAAAGTGAACGCCCCTTTCGATACCCATTACTCCATTAGTTTGTAGCCCTAGCACCCTCATTTTCTCCGCGTATGATGCGCACAATAGCGAGAGGGCTTTAAAATTAGTTGCGTCAGTGGATTCCTGAAAATCGACAGCAGCGATCGGTGCACGTCGGTTTTGAATAAAACATTCCAGGCCGCGACGTGCCGTGCAACTGTGACGCAATCTTGGCGTTGCAATCGGCATCGTTGCACTCTGCCCGAAGACGCGACGCTGGGATAATTTCCGAACTCGCTTTCATTGCAGGGCGCGTGCTCCTGAAACGCAAGCCGCGCGTAATACAGGCCACTTGTGTTTTTATTTATTTGTTCGTTGTAGGAAAATGATATACAGCAGAAAATGATTGAGGATTAGAGAAGATTGTGTCCAAAGTTCAACGATCGTTTGTTATGAACACGAACGATAGCTAATCTTATCGAGCTCATTGATTAATTCCTAAATAAATTGGTTGGCATAGGGATTGTAATCCACTAAGAGATAGTAGAGAAATACCGAATACGATATCTCCTGATATCATCTCGAGTTATATTTGGAACAAACAATTACATACATTCAAGGACAATTGATAGTTTTATCACTTCGTTCTTATTAAATTATACCTGACGTACTAACGAATAGAAATAGTCTCCTATTGAAATATTCAACGAACAGGACTTCAGTTTGAGAAGAACTTTCCCAGTCTCCTGTATCTGTTAAGCAAATTCGAACTCGTCATCCTCATGACACAAACTCCCCCCGATATTGCCTCGACCAGTATCGTATTTCAATTTCGTCAATGTCTCTACAGTGGCCCACGAAAGATGATCGATTCGTCGAGGAATGGTCCTTTCGTGACGCAGGACAACGTCACCCGAGCGTCTAAAGGAGTCGTCGTTAAATGGTCGTCTTTTTTGTTACTTTTCGGACGTGCCGGCAATTGGATTTCGTATTCCGTCCGTCCGTCCGTCCGTCCGTCCCTCTTTCCGACGCGGCAGCGCATGCATCGAAGGTTTATGGCTCGTATTTCCTCTTTAACGCCGATGTTGGTCCCGACCACTGGTGATTCCACTCGCCTTTGTGCCTCTCCTCGCTCTTTTTCTCGTCTCGCGGCACGCTGTCCACCTCTTTTCGTTTCTTCGCGTTTTGTCCCGTGGTCTGGGTCGGTTCCTCGGAGGATACGCGGAACGTTTCACCGGTTTCGGTGCGTCGAACCGGCGCGCTGCATCCTGAAAGTCCACGTGTCGTGAATTCCTGGATTTCGTAATCTCGACGCGAGATTCATGGTTTACGGGCACTGGGTTGTTTCGTAACACGCGCGAAACGTGTCCACGATCCTCTCCTAATTCTGTGAGTCACGGGTCGACCGGTCGAGATCGCCATGTCTCGACGCGCGGGGTCCGCAGACCCGAGAAACTGGTCTAAAGTGTCTTCTGCGACTCGAAGGAAAAAGTAACTTTTGTAGGAAAAAAGTAGACGTGCTTAAAGTGGACTCTTAAACACCTGTATTAATATACTTTACTATCGTTTCAAAAGTTGCAACTTTAATTTGAAATACAACAAGAATATAATGAAAGAATACGTCGTGCACGAAATGAATAGAATTCCCTCGTTGTTTTTTAAACCACGCCCCTTGGAGGAGCGTCATCGAAAATCGTGAATTTGTTCTAGCAATTTGCTGCAGGGTCCTGTCGTGGGTGTTAATCGAAGGTGACGCTGTGGCGCTCCCGTCCGTGTAAAAATACTCGAGGGTGTCGACCTCTGCTAAACGGTACGAGCGGTCAAACGGATTCTTGCCCTTCTAAAAAAAGAATCACCAGCTAGTCCCTGAGTTAGAAGGACCTCGACACCACTATCTAGAACCTCAATCAACTCCCTCGCTTCGACATTTACCCAAAAGAGGTCCTCATTGGTATTAGATCGTTCGATTCCTTCATTTAAAACCGCAAAGACAATTTTAACCCATCCTACCACCTCTCTAGCGGAAGAATCTCTCCCAGCAAGCATCAGGGAATGCGCGAAGCGCGATTTGTGGGTCCTTCGCGTCGCAGGAGCGATTCTGGTGGAATTTCCTGCGACGTCGACGTAGGTGCCCCGTCGCAGGATCGCAAAAACTCGTTTGGTGGTTCGTTGCGAAGGTTAAAACCGTAACGCTTCTATCTCGGTTGTTCCCCGGCGCGCACACGAGCCGGTCGAAGCTTAACATCAGCAAGGCCCCTTGCCAGACCGCAATTACATCCCATAAAGCACGATTGAGACACGGTTCGACCATTATTCTCCCATACAGGGCCGTACAAAAGGGTCTCGCCGTTTAACGCGCCCCCATACGCTCTCGTGCCTCCCCGCGCGAGCGGAATTTATACACGTACACGCGTGCGTACACGCGCGACCGTATTCTCGGACGAAACCGGGGAAAAATGGTCGAGAGGAGATCTCGACTGTGCGCTGGTCTTTTCTTTGTAATTGTGGACGACATCCTCGTTCGACGAATCCTGGAGCGTTCGATGGTTCGAGGATCCGTTGGCAGGGAGTTCCTTTCCCACAGTGTCCGTTGATCCTCTTTAATCCACCCTTGGAGAATAGGATCAACGTTGAGACCGAAATTTAATTTGAAAGGAACTTTTTATCGAGTTTGTACTCGATTTTTATGTAGAGGAACGAAATTTTCCCAATTTTCTCATGGTTTGGGATTTGTGGAACTTAATTTATGTAGGTCGTTGATCTCCATGGTTGAAATTGTAAATGTGAAGAAAAAGATACTTGTAGAGCATTGTCTTCCGTAATTCCACATACAATAATTCTAAACGAGAATATACTCGTGCTGGAAACTTCGTTTGATTAAAACTTCAACCTTTTAAAAGTCTATTAAATCAAAAAATTACTTTGCCGTAATTAAGGGGTGTGCTGCAATGAGGAGGTAACTCCAATTTTTTTTTCAACAAAAAAAAAAGGAATGTTTTAAATCCGTGGTTACATTCTAACCTGAAAACCATAGGACAATGGATCTACCTCCTTATTGCAGCACATCCCTCAATTATATTAGAATGAAAAGCTATTCCAGCTCGATTTTATTCGACTAAATCCCCCATTCGATTAACTGCGCAGCGTCCACTCGATGGAAAGAGGAACGAACCTGCAAAAGGGCCCCAGTTAATATTACTCTGGCATGTTCTTTGTATCAAAAAATATACCAGGCAACTGAATCGAACTCGGTCCTCTGGAACGAAACGTGCGCGTGTTCATTTCCAGTGCGCCGCGAATTACCTGCGTACGCATGGATGCAAATCGCGGTCGCGGTCGACAGTACTCGCGTTCATTTCCCTGATCCGGAGCGTCGGTGACGCGTTCCATGCATTTATGCATTTTTTCCGCGACCCGTCGAGCACGAGGGAGTCATTCCCAGCCGTCATCATCGACTCGAAACTTCTAATTCAATCGACGCGATCCGTTCCGCCAAATTGGGCAGCGAACACGCAGAGAACGCTTCGCTCGGTGTCTGAGGAAGAGGAACGAGTAAAAAAAAAAAAAAAACAAAAAAAAACAGCGAAGAAGCGAAACTGGAGAGACCGACTTTCACTCCAAAGACGTAGGTTACGATCCTCTGGGCGCTCGTATTTGTTGATATTCGAGAGACGGAGAGGAAAAATTGCGCAATCGCGTCCATTGAGCAACCGTGTCGAGATAAATGGCCTCGAGACTGAGCTGGAAACACTTTTTATTTAGATATACATTGTGGGCGACGAGGAATAAGCAAATTTTTGGAGGGTAGGTAGTCGTTCGAATTTCAATTGTGGGATCAAAGGAGGTTGAATATAAGTAGGTTTAGTTTGCTCGGAACTTAACGAACTGAGCGGTGGTGCTTCTTAGTAATTAACTATAATGCTACTTTCTTCGCGTTTTCACTACAAACGACTGAAAGTCCTTCATCAGGTCTTATTAACAAAAATGATATACCACGCCATTTTGAATGTCACCGTGTAATTGCCTCCTTTCTTCCAAGAGTACTCCACTTCGAGAAATACATGAGCTTTCATCTCGCGACTTAATAATTCACGTTCCAATTTTCATCGAACGTATAAAATCGATTGGCCCGAAACGAGCTTATTTTTACTCGTTATTCTCGTCGTTTTACCTCGACGAGAATCGTTCCCATCTCTGGAGGAAGTAGAAACGGTCGTCCCGAGGATAATATTGTCTTTCGAGTGGGTTCATTCTTTTTCTCGTCGGGTCGACCGTGTGCCGACCTCACCGTCCGCTTAATCGGCGAAACTCGAGGCACGTTTCGCCGTGCGGCGATTATGCGGCTTCTTAAGACTTTACGAAGCAATTACCATCGCGCTAATTAGAGTAGGAGCACAGTCGCTTTCGATGGCCTGTTCCATTTTTGCCTGCGTAGTACGAGCCGTAATTGCAATTACAATTACCGTCGGGACGGCTTCGTTCCCCTCCCCTTGCCAGATTTCCGTACGGTCGATTCTCGTTCGCGGTTTCCTCCCTGTTCGAGACTTTCGAGGGCGCATACTGCTATACTTACGTAATAGATACTTTGCGAAGTAGAAACACGAGGTGTTTCGTGTAGAAGCACTAGGTCTTGCAACTGGAAGCTGAGGAAACCATGTTTGTCCTCGGTTGTCAAACGATAAATGTACAAGGGGTAAAAGGGAGGTAAAAATTATGAGGATGGAATATTTTTACTGTAGTGAAAACATTGATTTGCTACGCCTTTCCTTGTTGCACGTGAATTTTTTCTTGTTCCATCAGTGAAATGGACAACTGTAGCCAATCTGAACAACTACAAGATACGTAGTGAATTAATATTTTTCCTTTACAAAATATTCTTAATTCGAAGTAATGCTTTTAAATATTCTCATCGAGTACTTTGAAGGCCCCTTCAGGGCCAGATTGACCCACCAGTGTCGCAATGGTGTCGGAGATATTTGTGATATTCGAAAAGCCAGAGGAGGAAAAAGTGGCAATTTCGTCGCACAAGGTTCAACGGGCGAGGATATCGTTGAATATCGTCATACCACGTGGCAAGCTGACAGCACAGCGCTTTTGCGGAGGATTATCGAACACGCCGACCTGGAGTAACTCGCACAAGGTCCACGATTAAATATTCGCCTCGCATTCGAAAATGCACGTTTAGATGTTGGAAGAATCAAGCTAAGGAGGGCAGCGTAATTCAAATAGAATTTCGCTCATCCCCGGGACTAGTTAGCGTCCTAGCCCCGGGGATGGTGAAAAGGGAAAAACGTAAAAACTCGACTGGACGCTCGTTGAATTTCGTCTTCGTTAGCGAACTCTTCCTCGATTGTCGGGACCGTGTAAACACGGCCGAATCCGCGCGACGAACGGGGAGAAGAGCCGGCAACTTTTTCCCGAGGAAAAACGGGGCAAGGAAAATTTCCCGGAGGGATCCTGCCGAGGAAGCCAACGAAAGAACGGCCGAGAGGCCTTTTTTTTTAACGCGACAGAAGGAGCTGGGGGCAGGGCAACGCCAAAGAAGAAAGGCAAATGTTGATTTTGCTTGGGACATTTAACGACGCACGTGAATTTCCGTGTTCTCCGAAACTCTCGGATCCTGCCAGACTCCGCAAATCTTTCGAATCGATGAACACGGTCTCTTTGATAACAGGAACGCGTGGAAGGTATTGTAGTAGGTTAGTGGTCGCTACTAACGAGGTTATCCATTTAAAATATTATTGAAAGCCACCAAAGGCTCGCAGTTAACGCACGTTTCGCCTAATTAGGAGGTGAACCGAAGCGCTAAGAATCAATATGAGCGACAGCACCGCCACTGTATGCGGTCGAGGCTAATAAATCGCCCTAAATCCACCGATCGGCTTTCCCTGAATCCTCTCGTTTAAATCACTCGACTCTTCTCAACGGTTTTTTCCCAACCACCCCCACTTTATCATTCGCTCTGGTAAAAACCAGATGGTAGTCAATCTATCACCAAACTCCAGTCCATTGGTGGACTTCTGTTAGAGTCGCCGTATTCTTTACAATCAATTCAACCGAGTCTAAACACTTCGATCCTCCAATTTGACGTTGTCCAACGTCATTTTCAAATTCCACTCCACTGTATTTACTCGACACTCCCCCTTACTGTACAATGTACACACTTTATACCCATTCCCTCGATAAATATTAACAATTTTCAGGGATAATTCCGAATTGGTTCCAAGAGACCGCGACGCCACCTCCCAGACACGCGACTCGACGATTCACGCTCTTTCGCGGGCGATCGTTCGCTTTGTCCCTCTGTAAAGCTCGGTTCTTTCGCCCCTTTCGATGGCTTTTTTTTCAAGGCTGATTCCCCGGCCACACCTCTCCTTCCCCAGCTCTCCCTCTCTGTGTGCATCAGAGACGTTTTAAACGTGGACCAGACACTCGCGCACCTCGGTACTTTCGTTCGAGGCCTTTAATTTGGCACGTGTTCCACTCTTGGCTATTGTTGCCATGATTGTTGGGTGGATCGGTCTTCTACTCTTGCCACGGCTCCCTTCACCCTTTCCACGCTCTGTCTGGGTCCGCGGGTCTCCCTTTCCTCTTCCCTCGTCGGCCGTTTTTGCGGTAAACGCGGCGCATGGTGGTAATGCACGACTCTTGTGTGTATCCTGGCACACGGCACGTGTTCGATTTCTTCGTGGCCGTTTTTCGCGCCGCGGGCGACTTTCCGTCGGGACCAAGCGTTTCCGACAACTCGAACGCGTTCTCTCTTAAATCCTCGGAGCGATGCGTCGATCGACGGCCTTCGAGACGCTCGGGATCTCCGAGATGCTGCTTTTGCGCGAAGAACGTCCCTACAGCGGTACTTTCCTCGCGTTTTTCTTTTTTTTTTTTTTGCTTTTTTTGGAGGAATTGCTCGGGTTGAGTTTGGAATTGATTTGTGGGCTAAAAGATACGGTACGTTGAGACATCGTGTAGGGGACGTTCTTGAGCTGCAGGTAGGAAAGGTGACAGAGATGTGGGGAAGTCAGAGTGGGATATTGTTGAGATGACATGGATCTTTAGAATCGAGGTTGAAAGTAGGTAGTTACGTGATTCAATGTGGCAAAGTATATACAGTCAATACTGTCAATATTCGTAGCCTCTATGTCTATTGAAGAAAGACTAAATTAAATAATAGTTTTGACATTACCAAATGAACTTTTCATTATGAATATCTATATGAACAAGCTTATACATGTATATTTTCATATATACATCGAGATATTTATGCAAACATACACTTGGAAACATCAAATATACCATTTAATTTAAACAAATTTCTTCAATACACACAGAGGGTAGGAATATTTATGGGACTGAGTGTATATGGTGGAGTATATCGAAAGAATAGTTACCTTTTAAGGGAAGTTTCCTTCAGTTTGTATTTTCTCCTGAGCTATCTTTGGAGTTAGCATAGAAATAGCAAATCTACCTTCCTCAAATCTACCCAATCTACTGTATAACTGTGATTTATTTCATGTACCTATGACTAGAATTTGTTCCATTCTCCATCAGCCCTGTAAACATGAGTATAATATGAAAGTATAGATGTGAAAAATTGAGCTAAAACAAGAAGACAACGGTTGGAAGTTCATGTACGAAAAAAAAACCCTGAGAAGGAACATTCTCTTTACTCGTTGCTAAATGGAAGGCTCCTTTAACCCAGGACGCATTCTGCTCCAAATAATTGCGCGATTCAGCAATTCAGTCGATTCGTTTCGAGGCACAATTTACAACCTGCTCGACGACCGTCGCACGGCTGATCGTCAACGAGAGCTGCTCCAAGAGTTGACCCGTTTTCGAGGTTCGTGACCAAACCGGGGCACTCATTTGCCTTAATAACGCTCGGCCGTTCGTCGACTTTCGTTTTTCATGGCGACTGGTTTTTCGCGCGAGAGTCTCCAACGCGGTGATTAACGAGCGCGTACGGATCGCATAACCCTCCAGTAAACGCGCGAAGGTCCAGCAGGCCCCCACTGAACCCTGATATCGATTAGCAATTTTTTAATTAATCCCTCGTTTCTTGAATTTAATCCCATCATTTGGGACAAAAAATCTTTATTGGTTCATTGTGGAAATACCATGGAGATAGATAGAGTAGAGGAGCTGGGAAGACATGGCTCTCCTTATCAGAGGATTTTTATGTCAATAAATAGATGGTTTATACTTTGAACCGTTTGTACTCGAGAGGTGACTCTCAGCCACCACTAGCTTTTCTTTAGGTTTAAAGGTGACCTGATTCTCAAATCTGAAATTAGAGATCCCATTTTCAAAGTCAATACAATCTTAGCATTCGTGGCAATAGAATGCTAATAGAGCATCTCGAGTTGCTGGTAGATACCAGAAAAAAAGCCTCGAGTGAAAAGTGTTAATAATTGTGTTCGCATCAGTAAAAGCACAGAAATAGATAGATTACCACGACTTTCTTTCTCTTAGAGGCTTTCTCTATGTCTCCCTTGCTTTGTCTACAATATTCCTATGGCAAATAGACAACAACTCCCTAAAACATTTGTCAAAGAATCTCAGTATCAAAGACTCTTCTTACATGCCTTAAAATTTTGTTTCCCTCTGTCGACAATGCTCCGAATATACAAGTGTCTTATCAGCGATCGAAATATCCGGACAGTAATCGAGTATTCGGTGTCCCGTGGAACTGGTACTCGAATATTCGATCACCCGAATGCTATCCGTATTCGACGAGACGTCCCAGGCCCGGCACAAAGGAGAGGACTCCTCTCGGGACGACGCGTCCCACGAGGAGAACGTACGAGGCCTGTCGCCCGCGAAGACAAAGAGTGGCGTGTATACAAAGAAACCTGCTGGCACGCAGCGCGTGAGGAAGAACGATGGCGAAATTCCCTGCGTGCAGTCCGTAAATTCCAGACTTTACTGCCCTGTCGTCGGTGAAATCGAAGCATATTATTTCAGCGGACGACGCGCGCTGGATGATCCTCGGGCGCCGCGGACCGAGAACCAGACGGGACGGAGACCGAGTGTCTTTCATTACCGAGGGAAATGTCTTTCGTTCGGGGAACGGATCCCTCCCGCGAAGAACGCGGGCGAAATATCTCGCGAATCATTCCGGAGGATAGCGCCGTGGAAAATGCCGATACCGAGCGATATTTCGACGCGGATTCCTCGACCTTTGAAATATTCCCGCGTCCCGTGAATGTAATTCGACGACAAACGCTCGCGAAACGTCGAAAGAATGTTCCAACTGAGTGAAGAAAACTTGGAAGAGTTGAAACGATCTCTTCTTAGAGAAAGTTTCAGCCCAAATTACTCTTCGTGGTCGATGGTAGAGATATTTTAACGAGAGTATGGTGGAATATTAGGGGTAATATTAGCGATAGTTTGTGTCATTATGTGGGTTTAGAATTTTGTTTAGAAACTAGAGGATGTTGAAGCTTTGGGGGGTTTTGAGTATTTAAGGTTTGAGGCGAAGCAAGCTGTGCACGTGAATTTTTATTGTTACTCTTTTCTTGTTTACATTGAGAAGGATTCTACATGTGTTATATAAGTTGTAAATTCTTATTTTGCTATTTCGAGTCGACGTCTGCGCGTGAAAATCCCCCTCCCCCAAATGGGAGGGAAACAGCCTATATATTTGGCTGTTACATCATCTTGCATTCACTAGTATCTACGATTCCCTCATTCTCTTCAGATACGAACTTTGTGTTCTAGCGATGTAATCATGTGTCCGCAGAATGGCAACTTTTTCGTTTAAGCGATTTATGAACCGGTCTGAAGAAGATGTCACCGTAAGTAGAGAACACCTATTTCTATGGATCCAGCTTTTGAAAGTCCAGCTACCGAAAGCTTCGAGAAGAGGCAGATGTCAACTCAAACCTCGCAAAATAAGAATCTCCGCACAATTTCCGGAATATAAAATCAATACCCCTCGATGAGAAACAACCAAAATTTCAACTCAGTCCACTCGATAGCTACGTAGATAAAAATTCACTTGCACACAGCCCTCCCTAACTGTCCTCCTAGCCGTAAATCGACGAACTCGATCCGTATTTTTCAAATAAATTCCAAACCAGAAGACCGATGACCATACCCCAGCCCCCTAATTTCGCATGGACGGGATCGCGTTTCAATTTCAACGAAATGCTCGCGATCGACCGCAGAGAGTGATCGATTCGTCGTGGAATGACCCCGTAGGCCAATTTTGATGATAGAGCTGTCAAACGAAGAGAATATCGTTCCGTTCGAAGCGTACGCGTGTACATCCCAAGTCTGCCCTTGCATGAAATAGTATGTGTTTAGTAGAAACGGGGGTGGCGGGTCGTTTCTCCGCCGGGACGGGTTTTCGATTAATCGAGGGTCTGTGGTGGCTTGCAGGAGCTGAAGGAAAGCTTCAATTACGGGTTGTTCTGCCCGCCCGTGAATGGAAAAGCCGGAAAATTCTTGGACGAGGAACGTCGCCTAGGCGATTATCCCTTCAATGGACCCGTCGGCTACTTGGAGGTAAGACACCTTTTTTCTTTCTATCGTTACTCTTCTACCGTTCTTCGACTTCGGTCCAGCGGCCAATGACCACAGGACGATGGAGACCTAGCTGGACGCGTGGCGAGGAAAAGATGCGTTTTATTTGCACGGGAATCGCGTTAGAACCTGTTAATACCATCTAGGAGTAGACGGACGTTCCCAGTGCCAACCTGGGACTATAGCAGTGCCTCGTTTAAAGTTAGAAATTCGGGGGTGGATATCGATATTCCTTCACTTCGCCATTTTACCCTGGATTAATAAACTGGAGTTGTTCCGAAAGGGGGTCGAAACGTTAGAGAATAACGCATGCACGATTCGACTCCTGTCGTGTCCAGTTATTTATTCATCCCTCGCGAAACGGAGTTTAAAATTCTATCAATACCCGAGACACCGCCAGTAAGTCGAGGCGTAAGCTCGAGGACAGATCGACTTGATTGTCGAGGGAGGGCGAGACGGTAATGGATTAATTTGAATTTTCATCCCTGACCTCGGGCTATTCTCGTCGGGAATAATCGCCGCGGCCTGAATGCCGCGGTTTAAACATGGTTGGTGGTCTGGGGGGGGGGGGGTGTGCATTGACGCGCTCGAAAAAGGTTATTTCAGCTACAAGATTGCACGGCCCCATTGACGTCCGTTCTGCGTCAAAGAAAACACAAGAAGCCAAGAATCGGGAAAGAGGTTTGCTTGATTACGAAAACCAGCGGCTCTTGAATATCAAGGAGTGAGGGGTGGCGTTTCCACGAGAACCTTCACGCATTTTTTCCCTGCTTCCCTCGGGTCAAGGAGGGGTTCGTCGCTATTTTTTCCCCGCCACCCGGGGTTCTATTTTTCTCGTCTTCTTTCACCACGCGGGAGAAACGAAGAACGACGGAATGTCGTCGCCTTGTCGTCGTGCGAGGATTCTTATGATCGGCGGAAAAACGGACGACGAGGCGCGACGCGAATCTATTCGACGAGCACGCGACGCGAGCGTTGATTTCTCGACCGAACAATTACCATAAACGATCGATCATCGCGTTGGGAGGCGCCTCTCGACGCCTGTACCCGTGTTCCGTTCGAGACTTTATATTTTAAACTGTGAGGGAATAGGTCGCGTCTCAAGAAAAGTTCAAGGTTCGTGTGCTTTGCCATACAGGGTGGGGCAATTTGAATCTAAAGTCGGAGGTGCTAAGTGATACATTTGAATTATTTTATATACCGTCGAGCCTGGGTAAGTGAGAAACCTTTATTAGTAGGACTAATTGCTGTTAGTACCTCTTTCATGCGAGATTAGTACATTGTTTCTTAACATCCATGAATTAAACGATCGTTTTTAGAACTTTTGCACGTGAGACGAACACTTCTTGTACCTAGATAAGCCAAGAATCAAGCGAATGAGATGTCTCTTTAACACGTTGACTGCCAGACTAAAACTCATAAATAATTCTTCAAGGTTAAAATTTTGTCTCGAGGTAATTGAAAATTGTATACCCTACCATTTGTCGTAATATTCAATTTTTGAGACCCTAGAAATTTACGAATTACATTAAAATTTATTTTTATTAATGCCTCAACTTCGGAATTAAATTTTTTAGTTCCTTAACGAAAAGTCATGTCATCCAATTCTTGCTTGACGCATCATGACGTGGCGATCAACGTGTTAAGACTAAACTTCCCTGAAGATCCCACTTAGCCAGGTTCGATTAGGCCAGCAATATTAGTACAAAATAGAAAGAAAGGTACACGAATCTCAGCACAATTAACCCTTTGCGCTCGAGGCATTTTTCTACAGAATCAAATCGTCAATTTTTATAATAAATTTCTGTAAAACCAAAAACATCTACGAACATTCATGACTCAATGTATTATTTCAATTAATAATTAGCTGTATTCTGATATAAGTAAAATTGAAATTGTACGTTCAAAAAATCACTTTTAAATTACATACGTCGCCCTGGAGGCGCCACTCGAACACAAAGGGTTAATAATAAAACTCTAAGTGAGATGAAATCTCTAATAATTCTTCATCCAATTAAAACTCGAATCTTTATTATTCTATCTAACAGATCTTATACATCTCTTGTTTCTTGCGTGAAATGTTTATCCCACGATGAGTTTTCTCCGTATCACGGTCGCGCCACGTATCTGAGGGTCGATACGCCGCGGTGACTGTTGAAACGGGGATTCGCGAAAAACAAATACTCCCGGTGGTCGGTTAACGAGATCTGGATCTTGCCCGCAATTTTCTTGCGTAACCGGATCTAGTTCTCATCACGGTGCTCGCGTTCCCGCTCTTCTTCATCTTCGTCTCCGTGGGCGCGATCGGCGCAAGTGCGGATACCTCTCGCCGCGAGGATTCACTTTCAAGCGGGGCCTCTCGGAGATCTGGAGAGGCGCGGGTCGCTTACCTTTCGAAAGCCCTCGTACGCGTTTAGAAGCCCTCGTACAGAACTCTTCTTTGCGGGACAAGTAATATTTTCGGTGCAAAGAGTATTGGTAACTTGGAGACTAATCACTTGGCGAACACGTACTCGAAGACCTATTCGATGAAGATCAATTTAAATTGGAGGCAGAGATTGATATTATTTGAATCAACCATAGGTTGAATTAATTAATCGTGACTATAACAAGAGTTATGTCATGTAAAGTCAACATACATGAAGGTATGAATTAACAGTGAGTTCAGCTGTTTCAATGGTTTTATTCTAAGGAGTACATTCTCAACTTTGAAGTAATGTATGTATGTATTATGCACTAACTAGAGAATTCCATGAAGGATACTTTCTTATCAAAAAGTTTAAGTAGAGATATCAAAGATAAAACCCAATAGTACCAAGCTTTGTATCAAAACTGTTTTGCTGTCACCAAATCTTAAACCCATCAAAAGATTCAAAATCTTTGATCAGCCACCCTTTTTATGCGAGACTCCTGTGAATTGGGAGGACTGTCTGACCGATTACGAGTGTGCTCGAAGGTCTGACCATGATCGCCACGATCTCCTTTGCTTCGTCCAGCGTTCGCGAGTTACAAATTACCAGGCGCGTTCGTCACCTGCGTTCGAAAAACTCCTTTGACGAATGGCTTCGCTCTGGTTTCCTTCTTCCTCGAACGCGTGCTTCATCCGCTAAGTGCTTTCGTGCTGGAAACTCTAGTCGCGACAGTTTGCAATCTATACGGAAATGAGATAAGCAAGTTGAATATTTCCATCAAACTTTTGTCCTCCGTTCTTGCAATAAAACACACTTTCCGGAAGGTTGTTGCGGTCGACCACGGAGACCTTGCCCCAGAGTTGGGCGTAGTTTGAATAAATCGATGCTAGGAGTGATCATTTTCGACTAAGGAAATATTGGAATAATGGAACACAGAATAACACTTTGGTACATGTGATTTTTCTGTGGTAGTCGTCTTATTTAAATGTATTAATCATATCCCCATGTGCAATAAGTAATTTTGACGTGATATACATGTGAAAGTACGTATTTATAACGAAACATTTATTTGGAAACATGAAACCTACAATTTAATTTACACAAATTCTTCAATAGACATAGAGAGTACGAGTACGAAATATTTTTATACAAAACGTGACATTTCCAAGTAGCTTCTGTAATATTTGTAATATTTCAACACCACAACAATAATTTTACTAGCCTCTATAAACTACTTTCCCAAATTTTTCAGCGAAAGAAAAATCATAGAAGTGCACAAAAATTTCTCTTTGAAATTCCCTACAGGCTCGCAGCCAATTATCCGACCGAAAATTGCTCGGCTCCAGTTTAAAGCTCGGAAATTCCACGGCGCGGTGGTATTTTCCTACCCGTGGTGACCTTGGCCCGCGTGCTCAGGATTTTCAGCCCCGTTCATTTCGAGGAATATTTCAACGTCGAGCTGGAAGATGTAGATAAAGCGCGAACGTCCGAAGATGGTGCGCGGCGTGTTTTACTTTTTCTGGTGGCGCGCGCGGTCAGGTTGCGCGCGAGCAATAACGCTCCTCGGATAGAACACGGGATAGAAATAAATATGCGGGGTTAGACAGGTCCATAGATCACCGGTATTCGGTACCGTCGTTATTCGCAACGTCGTTCCTTTTTTTTCCGCCGTGTTCATCGATCGCTGGCCAAGCGCGAGCCGCGCTTGATCTCGTCACGCGAGATTCACTTTCAGGAACGAGCTGACTCACTACCAGAGGAGCCAACTTCTTCGGACTCTACCTGGGTGTAGTCGCATTCTGTTTGGAGACACTCTGACTCAGAATTTACAAGTCCGCGAATCTTTTCCGGGAGAGGGAATACGCGGTATTCATTTTTGGGGACGCTGGATAGATGAGGATACTTCGGGGAATTTTTTCTGAGGACGCTGAGTTTGTAATGCAAGTGACTGATACGTGTGTCGAAAGTGCATACCTTGAATAGTATTTCTGCTTATTTTCACGATATAGTGTTTATCTATATGTACAGGAATCAACTTGACTCTCGAAAAGTCTGTCTTTCTTCGAGTCAATATTTTAACGAGTCTACATGTACAGCAATAGTGATGTCCATTTTCTATATAGTATGTAGATTGTCTTCGACACATCCACTGGCAATTCTCCGTTGAGTATCGTCCATCAAACCCGTTCCTTAATTTCACCCTGTTCGAATCTTACCAACCCCAATTATTTAACAATTGTAATTAATTGCACACGCGTAGATTCTATCTTAGAGAAACTTAGTAATTTCCTTCGCGAATAAATAAATTAAATAGTACCCTGTACTTTCACCTTTACCGCGTCTCGTTTGTGCGAATGGCTAGAGTCGAAAACGCAGGATGACCGTGCCGCGGGGAGGATGAAACGCGTAGCGGTAGCAGCTCGTAAAAGGCCGGTTAGCTGCGCGTGGAATCTTTGTTCCCAGTGGAAAATGAAAATACTTGATCAAAGCCGGGCTCGTTTTTGCTTGAGGCGGACGAGACGAGAGGACGAGCAGATGATGCAAGCCGCGCTCCCGCGTGGCAGCACCGTATCTCTAATTTGCATTACAACTCGCGTTCCCTTGATAATCATAATTGCTGCTAACGGTAGTCATTAGCGAGCCTGTAGCCGCGATATTGCCTATCCGTCAGTAATCTAACGCTATGAAACAGGACGCCTTCGATAATTACAAAGAAGCTGTAACCACCAGGAAGCGGCAGGGTGAATCCCCCATTAAGCCGAGATAATTTTATACTTTGTGGTGCGCTATTTTCTACGAGGTATCGTTACAAAGGGGAAAGGGGATAACGTATCGCGACGCACGGATCGATAAAAAGTAAGAAACGAGAGCGGTTACGAAAAAGATACCGAGTCTAGACGTCGCGGTTGGTTAATCTCTGGATTTCTCGGGTCTCTACCGACCCGAGTTTCCGGATTACTAATTCGCTCGAATTACTTTTACTCGATTCGATTACGCGCGTTGCTATATTATATAATCGTTACGTTAACATTAGCTACATGGTGGAAGAACAAATTTCAAATTAATTTTATTGTTTTCGGCAGGTCTCTCAGAAAAACTGTCCATTCTCTTTACGCAGCATTAGTTAGGTAAAATCGTCGATTACTTTTACTATGTGGTCATTCGTGCATCTTCTGCTCCTTTTATCCCCACACTTTCTACGAATAACATTACTCTCACGCGGCATTCATCTTCAAAGAATGGAACGGACCGGGTCGAGACAATTTATTTTCTTTTTCAATGATTTCCCATATACAAAAAAAGAATACTTCCTCGTTTCCTTGCCCATAATAATTCAATTCTCGAGTCACAGCACAAATCACGCCCAAAGAATGCCAAAAATACAATCTCTATTCGTTCTCTTAATCGTTCATCTAAGCCCACGAGTAACGTAATTTTTATTCCGCATCTCATACTCCAAATTCACCTAACTCAAGCCTGACAAAATTCAAGTTCTACACGGACCCCGAAGTCGAACTCGACCGAAGTCATCCTAGGTTTAATCAGCGATCGCGCGATCGATGGATCTCGACTAACCAGTGCGATCCCGTTTTTGAATTCGCAGCTCAAGTACAAACGACGGGTCTACAAGATGCTGCACTTGGACGAGAAACAGCTGAAGGCGATGCACACGAGAACGAACCTGCGAAGGCTACTGGAGTACGTGGCGAACAGCCAGGTTGAGAAGATCGCCAAGATGTGCAGCAAAGGCCTGGATCCGAACTTTCATTGCCAGGAAACCGGAGGTAATTACGCATTTTCAAGTAGGTCCTCGAGTCCCAGGAACTCGTAGTTACGCCATCGTGGCCTCCACTTTTGTGTCACGAGACATATTTGTTAAATGTGCAAAGTATTCTTAGGTGAAAGATTTCTTTTTACGAAGGAATACGTATGAATCTGTTTGACACTAAATCTACCGGCATTTGTACCTATTTTTACCATGATCGATCGAATCACCGATCTTAAACACACTTTTTCAATTGGGTGCTAAAGTATTTCACTTGATACTAAATTCAATGATACATGAAACAATTGTATTTATATATAATTGTAATTTATATATCATATATAAGAGCTGTATAGAAAAGTTAGGAAACGGTCGTTTGGCCGGTGGTGATAGATTTAGTGTTAACTTGAAGGGATTTTTATAAAAAGTATTGTGTATTCAATGTATTGTAGGGAGATGAAGAGATTATTCTTGTTGAGTTAGACAGTAGGAGGCCTTGGAGTGAGCAGATCGCGTTATTTTTATTCTGAGATTAGTCTTTGTTTCTCTCTGCAAAATATTCATATCCTCTGCCATTCGAGTTTCAAAATATCAATGTGACAGAAGCTCCAAGATCGAATGAACCCAGTAAAATTATTCCCGACTGTGCCTTGTTATTCTCAACGTAGGATCTTTGTTTCTCCCTACAGTACATTGTACCTTTGCAATTCAATTTTCAAGGTATTAAAATGGCAGAAGCTGAAAGAATTAACCTAGTAAAGTGAGGTCCAGTTGTCGTAATCCCGGCTTGAAAACTGTGCGCGTTTAGGAAAAGTAAATTTCATTAAGGTAAAAGCTGAAGGTGAAACAGAAAATCGTTCTGCCTCCTGGGCGCGTGAACGAACGGAGGCGGCGGAGGTGGGAGAATCTCGCTTGAACCCGCTCGAGCGGATAACTGTATTCGGCAACCGGCTGTATTGCTCGTTCGGTTAATTGTAGAGTCGCTACTACGTACTCGTGTTCTGTCGCCTCGGGATAAGATGTCGACCTTGAGACTGGCGTCGACAGTTATCGGGTTTCTCCCAGAGCTGGGCAAAATTTTATTCGAACGATGGTCGACGAATAAAGTTGAACGTTTGGAGATTCATTCGTTTAAATAGAAACATTTTATTCGTTCAGGTGATATACATTTTGTAATTCGAGTTCTAATTTATTTTGCCAGGTATTGTATTATCGATAGGAAATATTAAACATGTGGGATGATTATATATTAAAATTAGTGAATGTTTCATTTAGGAATTAAATTTAATCCACCACCAGGTGCAGTTAGGGAACATCCGTAAATTCGAGGCTGACGTTGATAATTAAAATCAGAATTTGTAAATAAATAATGCATAAAATTCGTTCTTCAAAGCTATAATCAGATACTTTATTATACAATTTAAGTACAGTATTTGGGTATTTCTTTTCTCTATTTAGATTGAATTTTAATAGAAATGATAAATATTACACAGGCAACGCGTCACGTTTTAAGTTGAACAACCTTCTCATTAAAATTACTAAAGATCCTATCCAATACTTTTATGAACTTTGAATTTATTCTCACCAAAGCCTGCGTCTCTTTTGCAGAGACTCCGTTGACGTTGGCCACGACCCTGAAGAAGCCTTCAAAGGTGATAATAGCGCTAGTGAACGGCGGCGCCCTGCTGGACTATCGAACGAAGGAGGGCTTGACGGCGATGCATCGCGCCGTCGAGAGGAACAGCTTGGAGGCGGTGAAGACGTTACTGGAGCTCGGTGCCAGCCCTAACTACAAAGACACGAAGGGCCTGACGCCGCTCTACTATAGCGTCATCTACAAAACGGACCCGATGCTCTGCGAAACCCTTCTCCACGATCACGCGACGATAGGCGCCCAGGACCTGCAGGGCTGGCAGGAAGTGCATCAGGTTTCAAAAGTTGTTTTAATCTTTCAAGTCGTTCAGACGAGTGCTCGACGCGTATTTTTTCGCGAGGCCCTTCGAGTCATATTGGCGAAAAGCTTGCCACCTTCATCCACCCTCTTTCTAATTATTCTAACGAATTCCTTGACGACGAGCGCCGAGCTGTTTACTTTAAAAGAGGCTGGAAAACGTAGGCAATAGTATATTTAATTCACGTTACCGCAGTTCTGTCAGCTGAAAGCTCAAACAATTTTCAAAATTAATGTTCTTGAAAACGAAGCAGGCTATCCAAAAATTCCATTCTACATTTTCCATCCACTTTTTCATGTAGAATAACTATATTATAGCTTCTTCCACCAATTCCTAGAGGCCTTGTATAAATAGCCTCGTCAGGAAGTCAGTTATTTTCGTATGGCTCCCCAGGACCTACGGTTTGGTGTATTCACCCAAAATTGTTGATCTCGGGTAATGACCGCGTCGATGATAACGACGATGTCTATTACTGGAGACGAACAGAGATTCGAGCCTGCTATCTCGAGGAATTGCTAATCTAATAGGAAGTGACGAATTTATGGCGCCCGTTCCCCATCTTGCTCGGTCTGCTGACGACCGTAGAGATACGCTTGGAACCAGTTGACTGCATTATTAAACCAGCCACGTTCAATTAATTCGCATACAGTCGCGTCGATAACATTTTAACGCTTTATCGATCAGCCGTGTCACGCTTGACCGGACGTTTTGTGCCGCGCAAAGTTCGCGATCCGTCTTTAATTGCACGCCTCGATACGAACCTCCGCAGGATGTTCCGCTCGAAACAGGCGACGTAATTATAACTTTTAATTCGGAGGCTGCAGACTATTTTCGGGGCACATTATCGTAATTGCGACTCTATCCACCTCTCCTTCGGATCCAGTGGAACCGAAGTTTGCCTTCGATAGTGTATCTTCCAAACGCTTGTTATTGTGTGTTCTCGTGCACCCTGTGTAAGCTTTGTATTATTCCAACTAAGTTTGCAGTATGAAAGTAAACACCAACGCGTCTTGGACAACTTGTTTTCCTTTCTAATGAAATTACGGTCAGAAGTCGACCAGTTTGGTTTATACATAGATTAGATAAGAATTACATACATTCGAACCGATATCTGTCTACAAAAAACAATGCAAACAGGATTAAATACATAAAGAATAATTACCGCAGACGGGGATAAATATTAACCTACTTGCATAATACGAGAAACAAAACTCTTCTCGTTTTATTCTCGTAGCATTCGATTATTCGCAGTATCTCATACAATATCCAGAAAGATCCGTACTTATAGATAACAGAAACCATAGAACCTGACGCCAGTCTTAAAGCAGACAAACATCGTCTTATCTCTTCATCTACAAATTAGAGACTCGCACCTCGGAAGATATAAGCGCGCCTAAACATCAGCGTTAAATATCTCCGACGCTTGTTAAACCCACGATCGTAAAGCCATAATCGCACGGCTATTTTGAGCGTTATCGTCGCGTAGTGGCTAGTTAAAAAGAATAAAGTGAGCGGTTTCAGGGAGGTATTAACGCGATTCGAGCAATCGGTGATGTTTGTTTACGCGCGAGGCGAGACGAGATTGAAAGGAGGGAAGGTACCAAAGCACGGTTTAATTATAATCGTCTCCCCTTCGATAATCGATACCCGTTGGTGTTCGCAGGCCTGCCGTAACAATCTGGTCCAACACCTGGATCACTTGCTGTTCTACGGTGCCGACATGAACGCGCGTAACGCGTCCGGGAACACGCCGTTGCACGTTTGCGCAGTGAACAACACCGACGCCTCTTGCATACGACAGTTACTGTTCAGAGGCGCGCAGAAGGACAGCCTAAATTACGCTAATCAAACGCCTTACCAAGTCGCGGTGATCGCTGGGAATATGGAGCTGGCCGAGGTCATCAAGAATTATCAGCCCGAGGAAGTTGGTGAGTGCCTGAGACTCTGTGCCCGAACTAGACACCCTGCAAATGAAGGACACCCTCGGAATCAGTGGTCCCGCGCGACCAGTCACCCTTTCCAGCCTGGAGAACACGCGGTGCTTCAGGGATGGGCAGAATCTTGTTCGAACGACAGATCAAGACTCTGTGTCGAAATTTGATTGATAAGGATAAGCTTAGTAGCGAGGAATGCTTGCGAGTGATATGGCGTAGCTCGTGGTCGAATCGAGCATTTTAATTTGCCCATCTCTGGCTCCCAAGTGAGTGATCGGTCGATCAGGTTCATACCCTGGGTCCCCCAAGTAAGGGTTCTTTTCGCTTTAAGAATTTCAAAGCATCGTATCCTCTCTACACTTTAAACAAGAGTGTGCTTTAATATCTCTGCTCCATCTACGTTCAATCCTCTTTTGTCGTCAAACTATAACTTTCTTCTCCTACCCATAACTTTTATTCTCTGTTCTATAAAGCTATCTACCTCCAAGAACGTGTGTCCAAATTCCTCTAAACCACCCCGTTGTTTGACGTGGTAAAGTGAGAAGATCTTCAAATCGCAACATTAACTCGTCCAATCTGTAAATATTAATACCGCGCTGTTGTAATAAATTCGCCTAATCCGAGCGGTCGACGACGCCGTTTCGCGCTCGAGATTAGGCGCGCGATACGACCGTTTCAAGTTAAACGTCACGTCGTTCGGAAAATGGAGGAGTGCGCGAACGTCTTATCTGATAAAACACGGACTTCGATCGATCGATCGTTCGCGAGAATCTTTCGTAGCACGGTTAGCCTGGCATGAGCATGTACGTAGCGAGCTTCTCTTCTTCTTCTTCTTTTTTTTTCTTCTTCATCTTTTCTGACAACACGCTTGTACGCTTGTTCGTAGGGTGATGCGTAGACCAGTCGTACACATGTTGGCTAGTGTAAATATATACGTAAACACTTGTATTTATACATATAATTTATATGTAATTGTGCGTGTATCTGTGCCTCTGTGCTGTGCGACACAAGTACGAAATTGTAAAAGTCTGGTGGTGATCTTTGGTGGTGATGGTCCTTGTAAGACGTCGAGTATCTTTGTAACAATTAACGAGAAGTAACACAAGTTTGATTGACTGCTTTTGAGTAACCTAATGACACCGTATCTTTGGATCGTCGTCGACAGACCTCGATGCTGCTGGATTTGGACGTAAGCTTTCGAAATTTAGTAACAAGATCGTTGAAAATAAATCTAATAGAGACTAGCTCCTGCAGCATCGAAGTTACTAGAACCAGTTGATTAGTAATGTTTGGTAGTTTCGACGTTATTAGGTCGTTCCATAAGTAATGCGGTTCTTTCCGTTCTGGACAGAAAGGATTGATTTCTTTCGATTTATAAATATCGTAGAAGAGATGGGGAAACGCTGTATTAGACCATCTTTGCCACCGGTTTGTACCAACGACGTTCCCTTCGCACACCTAACACTCGTTTCTCACCGTTGCTTTGCTTCTGTTTTTAATACTCGCGTAACACTGTCTACCGAATACGCTTTTAATTGAAATTCGCGAGACAAGCAAGTCGCACTCGTTAAATTATTTATACGAAATGAGTAGACGCGCACCGCGACTAGTTTTATCACTTTTTCGCACGGACCACGGGAAACCCGCATTACTTGTACGATGATCTAACAGTTTGTGAGCGTAAGTGTGCCGTCGTGGACCATTGGACGTCGAGAAACAGAGACGGGCATGATTTCGTTAAAAATAAAAAATTAATCTAAGTAAACATAGAAACTCGCGAGTGGTGAACGTTTTACGATAATGTGCTTAATGAAACTTGTACTAGAACTCGAATTATGTCATTAAATGTTTCACAATCGACATATTTGAGTGATCGATCGACCAAGGTCATGGATAAATTGCTGTATATTGCCTTCGTTCCGATGAAATTGTACCTGTCTCTGGTTCGAGATGATCGATGCACATGCTATGACATAACCGAAACACGAAGACCGTCGATGGTGACTTTGGGCACATTGTATCGTACAAAAGTGGTACAAGTAGCGCCTGGAATGCGTGACTTCGCGTGCTTCTCACCGCTTTTCTGTACAGGGATTAACAAAACGTTCGACATCGCGCATTGAACAATTTCAACAATCTATGTGAACAAAAGTATGGAAAAGGTGTGTCTAGGATAAACAAAAATCTACTTAATTTTTCAAGTAAATATAGTAGAGTAAATGACTGCACCTTTGATTGATAAGATAGAGATGGAATAGCAATAGATATCTATCGATAGAAGCCACTATAAAAGAACTGATCTATGTAGTACAAACAAATTTACCCGTAACATTTCTATATCGCTGTACTGCGACGTTTAAAAATTATAGGTCTCGAGCAAATTGTAACACACCCATTCCTTATCGAAACGAAGAAAATGTTAAGATTACAGTTGTGTCCTCGAGGTGATCGCAATAGTTAATTGATACATAAAAAATGGTTAAGTAATGTATGAAATTCGAACAAGAAACCAGTTAAATACACCTTTCATAATTTTGTTCGGCTAGATTGTTGAAATCGTCAATTGTGCGTCGTCGTTCCTATGGGCAAATCGCGCACCCAGCGACGGATTATGGGAGAGAAACAGACAATCGTTTAGGTCTATTTAATAATGAACACCATATTTATTCTATTATCCACAATTTCTATGAAATAATCAATATAATTACACACTTTTGCTTAGCTTCACTGGACATAACAATATTTATTTATTGAAGTTCTTATTTACAATAACTCTAACGTCACGATAGAATACACTTTTCAATTTCATTTATCACAAATCATATTAGGGCTCGAAAGCTACGATTGTCCAGGGTCCTGTTGAAGGTCAATTCGCTACTGCGTGCCCCGACTAAAGCATTTCTGTACGCGCGCGTGAATGCGTGCGTGCGTTGGCGGTTTGTACGTCTGCTTGAGAGAAAATCTTGCGACGATCTTCGATCCGTGCATCGCCAAACGTCGAACGAACTTCGAATTTCGCTCCAAACCACCCCTCTGTACGAGATGATGTCCCACTCCACGATTGGGACTCTCGCGTGGGGCTCCTTCCCTTCCACGGGTCGCATCCGAAAAAATGAGGGGCGCCAGTGTGCCGCGGTGCGTAGGGCAGAGCAGGTCGGGAATATACGCCGTCGCGAAACGCGAGTTCTGACGTGATCATGGTGGTGGGAGCTCTCGGCCACATGTGCCCGCCTGTGGACCGTCCTGCCCTAAAAATGTCTGTACACCGACGAGCGAACGCGAACGAACGCACTCGTCCAACGTGCCCTGCTGTTCTTTCTTAACCAGTCAGCTGTGATTGGCGAGTATACTCGTCATGGTGAAAAGGCAGTATTTTGCGTCATGACAAGCATACTCGTCATGCGTAAAATTTAATTACCATTGGTTATTTAGGAGTACGTTTCACATATTAATTTGGAGTCGCGGAAGTATAAGTGGGATGTAGTTTTGGGACGACCTAATATATAGCCATCTTTGCGATCCGATAGTACTCTGTGTTTGACGATTATATCTGTCGTAGCTTGATTCTGACGACAGACATAAGTGCGCGCTCTGGAAAGAAGACGCCACAGCCGACTGATTAACACATTGCGGTCATATTCGACATTCTCGTTCCCTCTTTGGTGTACAGCCACCCCAAACGCGTCGTTCGAAACGAGCATACCCACCACCTCGCGAACCTTCCGCGGATATTCTGATCGCGTGACTTTGGATTTGTATCGACGTAGAAAGATGGTATCGGAGAGAGCTTCCTCGCTTCGAGGAGGACGGGACCTTCGCGCCTACATTGTAAGGCTAAGTAATCCTTTCTTTACTTAACCTTGCAACCCTCGATTTTCCAGTACCGTTTAAAGGGCCGCCACGCTACAACCCGAAACGACGCTCGGTGGCGTTCGCCGGCACGTCGACGATGACCACGAGCTGCTCGGCCAGTAACTTGGGCACCCTGACCAGGATACCGTCCGCGGAGCAACAGCACGGCTCCACGGGAATCGGCGCCCCTGGGGGCAGCCTGACCAGAACGATCTCGGTGGAGCAGTACACGTCGAGCGTCCACGCGGTAACGAGAGTACCGTCCGCCGAGCAATACGCCAGCCTGACCAGAGTACCGTCCACGGAACACCAACAGTATCCATCCATCGGCACCCTGAACAGAGTACCGTCCGGTGAACAATACGCCAGCCCAATCGCGACCGCGACCGGTACGGTTACCAGGGTATCCACGTCCACAGAGCAATACACCTCGACGAGTGGTACCCTGACCAGAGTGCCGTCCACCGAGCAATACCCAACTGGCACGCTCACCAGAGTACCGTCCACCGAGCAGTATCCGAGCAGGACTCTGTCCGGCGAGCAGTACGCCGGCACGACCGGTATCGCGAGGACGGAGTCCCATCACGCCAGCCTAGGCAGAGTACCGTCCATCGAACCGACCAGAAACGACCTACAGAGAATACCGTCCGAGCACCACGTACCCAGACCCGAGCAGAACGGTCATCGGATCACGACGGACTACCAGAGCCCCAATTCGCTGAGGGATCCTAACGCGAGGTAAGCATAAACTGTCTTTGCGGTCCCACGAACTCGGCTGCTCGCGGGATTCCCTTCAAACCCCCACGATTAATACTATCCGGCGGATCTACCCTCTTGGATGGTCCTTGGATAGCAAGTTGCTGTTGTTACCGTCCGAGGCAGTTAGATGCAGTTAGGTGTGCTTTCGGGAAGGAGGCAGAGAATTTCATTAGTAATCGACCTCTGCTCTAACTCCGTGTCCAGTCTAGTCGGCGAATTCATTCCTGCATCGAATTGCCATAGAAAATGATCATTTCATGTAAAAGACCTTGGTATCATTGGATTAGAACCTCTTTCCCTAAAGGATAAATCTTGAGCAGGGCTTTCACGTGGAAGGATTATCGGGACCAGAGTTTTTCGTACATGCAAGTCAATTCGACTAACTTTACTGGCGCTAACAAGGGGACATCACGTGTATAGGATCGTAGATTTATATGACGACTTAGACAGCGTCAATTTTTATAAATATGATAAAGTATGTGCGGTTTGCGTCCGAAGTGCATTCGAATCTATAGCTATGTATTTAAACTCGAGACCTTTCAGTGCATAACGAAACTTTACTAACTTGGGCAATTAATATTATAAAAGCCCTTTGGCACAAAAGCTTGAAGAATTACGATATTTATTACCTATAGAGTAAACGTCTAAATCGTCATGTAAATCCACGATACCCTAGGTGTGAAGTCCCCTTACAAGATGCCTTTGACTCTTTTGTCGCGACTCCTTCCCATACAGTGACAAAAACGTCAAAGAAGCAACAATCTATGTGAGATTCTTTTCTTCAATGAGGATGAGAGGACGTAAATAAAGACAGAATTAAACGAAATAAAAGTGTCAATCGAAGAGCATCAATTTAAGACCGTTGTCCACCTATGTGGACGTTTAATTTTTTATGATTATAATTACTGTCAATAATAAAAAGAACAGATCGTCCCTGAAGAAGTTAAATACTTTTATTTCATATAATTCTATCTTTATTTACATCCGCTCATCCTCATTAAAGAAAAGAGTCCTACACTAAACCTCGCGTTTGAGAACAGAGTTTCTACTTTAAATAAGAGAACTAAATTTTTATATCTGAGCCCCCCCGCCCCCCGCATCCCCTTCGGACGGTACCACCTGTAACAGAGCCCCGTGGTCCCCAGCCCTCCCCCCTCGCGTTAAGAAACTCGTCTTCCGTAACACGTGCTTGGGATTATCCCCAGCCGCGTTGAAGCAAAGACAATTTACGCTAATCTCGTGAGACTTGTCGAGCATCGGGGTCGAATAACGCCACGTTCTATACGCGTGTTACACTCCCATTTCAAGATTACCAGCCAACGCGGAGAACTATCAGAACTTAAGAATGGAGGGTCTGACGAGGCTGCAAGAACACCGGCTCGAGCTTCAGCAGCGTCTCGACATGCACAGAACGATGGAGATGCCCCCGTCGCCGTCGCCGAGCAGCAGAAGTCTAGCTCCTTTCAGCTCGGCTAGCTCGAGCCTCTCCGAAGGCAGCAATCAACCGTCCGGCGAAGATTCCGCCAGCATCGTCACAGGTATACATACACCCGCGCACACACAACACACACGCACAGGTTCGCTCTCCTCGAGGTCCCTCGAAGACGAGACGAGCGAAGACGTGTTCTTCTAAAACACCAACCCCCACCGAAGATCCTCGAGATTTTGTTCGTGAGTTTTGGGTACAAGAAGCCTAGAGGTAACGGTTGAGAGCGTGAGAAAGGTTTGCGCATGTGGCGAGACTCGAACGTCGAACCATCACCATCAGAAACGCTAGGGACGAAGGTGGACCCAGCCATGTTTTCGAGACGAAACCCTCACCCCGCGTGTTCACAGTTGTCTTAGTTGGATGCAACATCAGCAACCTAGAGTTTCGTTGTCGCAATGACGCATCGTCCGATGTTCGACGATTCCTTTCCTACCGTTAAGACTAGCCTTGCGTTAAGAATCTAGCGTCGCACGACGTTCATCGGTTTAAGACCACCGAGCCTTGCCGCGCAGGAAATGCTCAGCGATGTTTTCTTTGTTTACTGGGTATCTAGACAAGAGTCTCGGCGACACGGCCTCGGACGTAATCAGCGACAGCTCGGGGGTTGGTACCTCGCAGTCGGACACCACCAATTCCCTGTCGATCCCTGGAACCACCGTCGTCTGCGTCGAGAGCTACAACAGCGGTATCTTGGGCCATCTGAGCATCAATCAAGGAGATATCCTAGAAGGTACGGGAGGTTCCTCGAACCTTTTCTTGTTGATCGATGCTCAATCGGTCGGCTGCTTTATGTCATTCCATGTGAATTTCTGTTTTGTAGGTAACTCCAAATATTAAATGTTCTGATGGCAAGGCTATTGTTTTTGTTTCATTATTTTTAACAGTCACCGGAGCTACCGACTGTGGCCTCCTCGAGGGAGTCCTTCGAGGACAGGGCACGGGGCTCTTCCCCGCGCACTGCGTCCAGGAGGTCAGACTTCGTCATACCAATATCCCATTGGGACCCCAGCCTGCCAGGGACGGACGGAACAGAGTCTTGGGCCGCAGGGAATCGCAACACAAGTATTTCGCCACGGCGCCCAGATTGAAGAAACCGTGAGTTGGATTATAGCTCTTAATCAGTCAATTTTTAATTTTTGTAGTTCAATGTGTGGTTTAAAATTAGGGACTTAACTTGATAAGATTAGACAAGATTCTACTATTATCAAAAAGAGTCGAAAAGGAGGAAAAGTACAATATAACGCTCGATACAAATGTACTTAAAATTTGGTTTAATTGTTTCTTTATTAGAGAAGATAGACACAAAGTTTATGTTGTTCTTTGTATAAAAATTGCATCCTCCTTGAGTTTTATTACAAGTTACAAGTACATAATAGAAAAGTTAAAGAACCCCAAAATCCTTTTTCAACCTAGAGATAACATATAACGTTTAAGACTCCATCCTGATACCAGGCTTCTTACAAGTGCGGCCACATTTCTGGATAATATTCCCGTTGATAAATACATAAATAAGAATAATAAGCCGGTCGAGGTGTAACCGTTCCGCTCGTTTAGAAATGTAACGTTAGACGATCCACGCGTAAGACAGTTATAACAGAAGTTTCAATCTAATCGAGCCGCGTATTCGGCCGAGGCGACTACTAATTTCCTTCAGCGTTGAAGGCTCGAGCGGTAACGGAAACGATCGCTGCTTATGCACGCGGATAACCGTTACTCGATTTAACGATGTTGCAGAGTTACGTCGGAGCCACGCACCGTGGTATTGCACCGCTCGAGAAAAGGTTTCGGTTTCGTGCTACGAGGTGCCAAGGCGACTTCACCCTTGATGGAACTGACGCCGTCGGCCAGGTACCCCGCCTTGCAGTACCTGGATGACGTCGATCAAGGGGGAGTGGCCGACCTGGCCGGTCTTCGCAAAGGGGACTTCCTCATTCAAGTAATTTACTTTTACTTTTGTCCACGGGCGTGCATAATATTACGCGTATTGAGAGAAAAGAACGCACAGGAACATTGGTTTTGCATCGTGAAATATTACATTCTATAGTTCCAGTTGTACTTTTTATTTCATAAGTAACACATAAACGTATAGCAATTTATTCCTGACATTTAATCTATCGAACATTTCAGTTTTTATTCGTCCATTTTGAAATATTTAATTCTATAGTTCAAGTTTTATTTTTTATTCTATAAGTAACACACGAACCTACAGCAATTTATTACGTTTATTCGATTGGATATTGTAATCTTTACTTCACGAGTCATCAGTGAACAGTTATCGATCTGTTTCTATCTAAAAATACACCCTTTCGTTCCTTATCTACGTAACATGGAGTATAACATGTACTGACATATGTCCAACATGATCTGCGCGCAGATCAACGGCGAGGACGTGACAACGGCGTCGCACGAACACGTAGTAGACCTGATCCGAAAGTCTGGTGAGCTGGTCCGAATGACCGTGGTCTCGCCGATGATCAGCCTTCCGAACTCGCAATCGGCAGCCATTCTGCCAACTAGTCAACCTATACAGAGACAGTACGCAACCCTGCCGCGCAAAGGTAACAACAACGTGGTGATCGGCGGCACGCTTGGCAGATCACCAGCTCCCATGCCACCGAGACGGGACCCGAAGACGACACTGAGCGTTGGTAGGGCGCGAGCCAGATCTATGGTCGCGGGATTGGGTGAGTTCCCATCCCGATACCTCAAAACTAGAGCCTTCGATCTCGCACATACGTGAAATTACAACCAATTGGAACTGTATGACTCATCATCCTTGTCATCCTTCATGGTTCCACTGAAGTTGGTCTCCTTAGATTTCGTAGCTTTTACTCATCATCCTTGTCAATCTTCATGGTTCCACTGAAGTTGGTCTCCTTAGGTCTCGTAATGTTTACTGTGAAACTGTATTATACCACATTTCTTCGCCCACTTCATCTATCAATTTCCTTTCCTATCAACTTCTTGTCCTCCTCTGACTCCTACCACTGAAATGATGAAGTCCACGCGTACTTGTGAAACCCATATCGGATAGAATTGCACACTAAACCCATAAACACGTGAAACGAGGGCTCTAGTTTGTCCTAAAGCGATTCACCTAAGTCTACGAACCGCCTGCAATGTTCCTCTGTGTGCCTCGCAGAGGGCGGCGGTGAAAGGGACGATCGCGACGAGATCACCTCGACGGGGGCCAAATCGAGTAGCGCGGAGTCGATACATCTTCCTCAACAACCATCCACCGGGTCCAACACGGGCCAGAACACCCCGGTGCAGCCGAGGACGGCCAGTATCCGATCGAGACCAACCTCCAGCAGGATCACTGCCGCGGAACTGGAGGTACACGCGTGATCCGTGAAGCTAACGGTTGCTCGACCATCGCTTCTTTGTTCTCCTTGAATGGCATTGCACGACACCGATGCTTCAAGCTTTGTCCTTCCTCTTCTTCCAGGAACTATTTCAGCGGCAGCAAGGTAGCACCAGTGGTCAGTACAGCTCGTCCATGATGAGCTCTCACTTTCAGACTGGTCAAGCTACCAAGTCGCATCCTTCCTCGCCCGCAAAGACCGGCAGGGTATACGCGAGCGTAGCGGAAATGAAACGCAAAGGCAAAGTAAGAACACACACACTACCCTCCAACATTTAATTCGTGTATTTTCTCTTTTGGCCTGCAGTTGGTGCGTTAGACGGTAGATCTTAAGCTAGGAACACAATTGCCTTCTCTGGGGTTTCTTAACGATATTGTCGATGAAATACAACAGTCAGTCGAATTTATTTATATTGAGATTGCTTGAAAATCGGCCCCCCTACTAAAACGTGTATCTATTTTATTTTACTGCTTTATCTGACCTCCACACACCAAAGAGTCCCTTCAAATCTTCGATACCAATTTTAATCACCAGACGACGGATCTATCTCTATTCAAAAACACATGCTTTTAAACTTCATTAAGTATTTAACTAAAACAATCGTCGGAGAAGGCAACCTCTTATCTACAACCCCCAGAGGGTCTGCCCGTAATAATAGTTTGGATACTTTCCACGTCATTCTACAGAACCTTGTCTAACCCTTTCGTAGATTGTTCATGCTAGCCCCTTTTTAATTAGCTGGTGTCCCCGTTATGAATTGTTTTCACCCGTTATCGATACCCCGGTTCGATGTAAGAGTTTCAAAGACTGTCAGACATAACTGACAAAGCTCTTCGTCGATGCATGCTCGGGGTTGGGGAGGGCTGACGGTGGCTGTTTTTTTACGCATGTGTGTTATAGTTTTCTCGCAAGCCAGCACAAGTGTACATCAAGGGGCGTTCCTGGTACGAGAGAGACAACGAGGACGACTTATATTACTGATCGAAAATACTTTGTTTCTAGCGCGTCCATGACTTGCATGATTCCAGGTGACTAAGCCATTTGCTAATGAAAATCCGATGCTCGAAAGGGCATCGGATATCACCTTCAGCTTTACGAACACGCCTCGCAGAACTAACGATGTGTATCCGTGTAACAAACATTTTAATTACTTTGCTTTCACTTTTTTTTTTGCGCGCGAGAGCTCCCTCGTGCGGGTTAAATGTGACGGGTAGTAGTGGTCTGAGACTTTTATCCGCTTTTGTAAGAACCCGTACCGATTGTACGTACTCCGATCATTTGAACAACTGTCCTTTTGCGTTAAGTATGAATGTAGAACTCGCTATGCGTCCAGCTGTTGTTTTCGTGAACGCTGTACCTGACGACGCTCGACGGATGGCGAGTTTCAATTCGTTGTTGGTTTGTTCGCAGTCGAGCTCGAGAGTGCGCTTCTTTGGGGGATTGGGGGGCGGTTCCGATCTTCACCGAGACTTTCACAGTACCCCAGACTTGAACATGCAAGCTCAGTCGTCCGTGTTGGCACCGAAAGGGCACAGAAGCCAGGAAGACGTGAACGCGTTGAATGGCAGAAATGGATTGCCACCGCCTAATCATCCGCCGCCACCTCCACCGGTTGGACAGGTCGTCAAGGTCAACGTGGGGGCCAATGTCCCAGATGTGGTCACCCCTGCTTCTGTATACGATAACATGGCGCATATACAGCAAGTTAAAGGTACCGTATCTTTTCTTGATACAGTAGAAGTCCTAGGGAAATTTAATAGACTTTACTACTACATGTACTAGACTTCACATAAATTTATGAAAGTTTAACTAACCAACTCTTGTTACCTTTGTCCATTCAGAATTGGCGGCCGCAACAACCGACGGAGGTTACGGCGTGATGTCCAGCTTTCGACCCTCGAACAGCGCGAAGCTTTACGCTTCTCCAGAGGACACGAAGACGGTAGGCTATCGTTCCCGCAGCCTTCCAGCGCACACGACCCGCTGCCACGTGAGGAAGTCCCACAGCCTGCGCACCCCCAACAACACCACGTTCAAGCCTGTGAGCAATCAGCAAAATTCGAGCAACACAGCGAGCAACAACAACCAGGTGGGTAACAATCAGTACGCGCAGCCCCTGAAGACGAACAGAAGCCACAGCACGGCGGGCATCAGGGAACGAAAGAAGAAGGTCATCGCCACCAGCTCCTCCGTCACGAATCTCAGCTCCATCTCCAACACCAACGCAGGGCCAACTGTCCCCAGCTCGGCTGCGCCACCTATTCCAGAGCCCGATTACAGCCTTTCCGAGTCCGAGAACGACGAGGGCGAAGAGGAGACGGACGACGACGTGGAGTCTGAGATTGCGAAGGAACTCGAGAAGGCAGCTGCAAGGGAGAAGCTAGAGTCCACCAGAGAGACCTCGGGGAATTCGAACACCTCTGGCTCGAGTTCCTCTGGCAGCAGTTCGTTGCCGCATTCGTTCAGCGTGGAGGAAATCCAAAAGGTGAGGACCCAGCTGAAGTCGTCCAAGAGTCATCCCAACGACTTCCTGCTGCAGCAGACGCAGCAGTCCCTGGTAGAAGACGGGGATAACAGTTCAAGCGGAGTCAGTTCTGATCAAGATGTGCCAGTGGGTCCTCCGACGGGTTTCGACGACACGGCTGCGAGGAATCTAGCCAACGATGCTAGCCAGCACTCGACGACGGTGCTGACGGTGTCGAGCAACGAGAAGGAGGGGAATCCTAAAAGGACCAGCTACGGTGGCAGCGGTTTGCTCACCAGACACGCGGTGAGTCTGGCCCAATTGCCACCCCCGATCGAAGCAGACGCCGAAGAGCAGAGCAACGACCTGTTCGTGCCACCGCCGCCCGAATTTAACGCTGGACCCTCCGCTGGGAATACGGACGAGATGGTCTTCGCACCGCCTCCTCAGTTCTGCGACAACAAGCAACAGCAGCAGAACCGCGTAAAGATCATCGGCGCGATACCGAAAGTTACCAACAATCAGGTGAAGGCTTCCGGTGGACGGTTGCACAATCAGTGAACGAACGATCGTCGCGAACCGTCGCCAATACACGGTTCGAATCGCGCATGATCGATGATCACGATCGCCCAGAGTCAATTTAATCTCTCCGTATTTAACCTTCCTCTCCAGTCAGAGATTGGCGCTGTCCGGGCACGATCCGTGTTTCCGCGACGAGAATTGATACCGCCACTTCGAGATCGTTGGTACACACGTACACACACGCATACACACGTAAAGACACATACAAACATATACAGACACATGCAGCGGGCGCTCAGCTACTCAAGACCACTGGGTTCTATGCAGCTAGTTTGAATGCAGGACATCTTTAGGACTTTTTTTTAGAATGGTATAACGTGCCAATGGAAATGAATTTTATTTCTGCGTATAGAAGGAATAGTATGGTTGTAGGAAATATTTTTTACGTTTGCTTTAGACGCGGAAAAATGGCGTTGCTTTGGCTCGTAATGTGCGTCGGTGTTTCGGAGTCTAGGTCCATCGGTGCTTGAAGATGAAAGGTTGAGCAATGTTGTTTTCTTCAAGGTATTTTCCATCGTATGACGCATAAAACTTTTAAAATTTTAAGGATTTTAGAAATGATGGCGCTTGGAAGAGAGCTGTATTCAGCAGCAACGGTTTTATTGTAATGCGGATAGTAATAGGTAGAAGACACTGTACGTCATGCGATGGTGAATATGGTCGAGAATATTAGTGCCAAATTTTATAGAAATCGGATCAACTGTCCAAGTCGCTGAAACAGAACACGTGGTGTCGAGGCATACGTGTTTAAAGCTCTGCGTCAGGTATTTTTGTCGATATGTTTATCATTTTGAGTTCAAACTATCTCTTTACATGAAAAAAGAATTTTAATTTTGTTCGCCAGAAGGAATCCCTTGAGAATCAAGCATGACTCGCGTGTTAGTCTGATTTTCCACAGGTTATCTCGTAAGGTACTTTGAGGATTGTGTGCGGTGAATAACATAACTTTATTTTATTCTTAACCCTTTCTTAAGTCTTATCATCGTAGCATTGAACAGCCACTTACTTCAAACCAAATCAAATTGATATTATTCTTAGTGATTGAGTTGGTAAAGCGAGTCACCCAAATTTGAGCCAGATAAATTGGTGAATAGACTTTGACTTTCTTATTAAAATACCTTCTTATAATTTCAAATCTTCAAAACATTCAAAGTACTCGCAATCTATAAATTGGAAATAAAGCTCCATCAGTATCGAGTCACGCAATTTTCAACGCATATTCCTCGTGATTTTAAGTTATACAAAATTGAGTTAGCACGACGTTTATTTCCTTTGTTTCGTTAAGTGAGGGGGCGGTCTCGAGTAGCTCGCCACTGTAGATACATAAGGTTATTGCAATAAATTTTTCACACGAATACAAGACGCGTTCTCGCGCCCTTAAGGGTTTCTTTTTGTAAGGAGCGAATGCGCTTCGATCGAGAGAGTTCGCGTGTCGCTCGATCGCGCGTCCCCGCGATGGTAGTCCGAGCGAAAAATATTTCAGCGAGTTTTTACCGTAAAACCTAGATGAGCGCGTGTCGAAGTACGAGCCGCAAAATAGTCAAAATCCCGTGTAGCCGTCTCGCGGAATGGCCTAAAGGGGTCGATCCTGAACAAGATCCACGAACCGTAGCTCGTAATTAGAGAGAAAGAGTGAGAGAGCAATTCTGTGCGTGTGGAAACGTAGCGAACGAATGTGTAGCGTATAATCGGGGTTTGTTTTTCATGTTTCTATCGAGATATACGACGCGTGTTTAATACTTTTACATTTAACGACCTTTTAACAGACCCCTCCCTTGATCCTTCCCCGCTGTCCTTAAGAACGCCATCAATTTCTCTCTGCCCGAAACACATAGCGAAGAGCATTCTCGACGGACGATTAGGGTATCTGGTTAATTGAATCGATGCTTGTTAAGGCATCTTCTCACTTCGGGTGTTTGACAAGTGTATTTTTTAGTGTTAAAGAGTTACTAGTTGCTCCTTTGCTGGGGGATCGATTCAATTTTGCTTCAGTGTAATAGAATTTATTTGTTTCACTGTTGAGTAACTGTATTGTAATATTATTTGTAAATAATTTTTCTGTAATATTCCAACTCTTGATGTACCTTGTGAGTTGTACAAATTTTATCGAGATCGTTTAGCCCCTCTATGCTTTTTGAAGTGGGAAGATCCTTTAATAGAGATTCAAAGACAACAACGATGGGTACAATTCTTCTCTAGATAATGACATCGAGTAAGGAATATAAAAGAGTGGGAACCTCCAATCTATTACTCGTTGAATAAAAATTCAGATTCTAGTGTGAAGTATATTCGCAGCAAACAAACAAAAATTGCAACCGTCAAACGATTATTAATCTTGAATTAATAATCACATCAAGTTGATGCGTCGTTCGAGTAGAATTCTTCCCATTCGTATTCAGGATGCTTCGTACCGATGGGTTGGTTAGCTAAATAGTAAACAATGAAAAAAAAAAGAAAAAGAAAAACGAAGAATAAAAAACGCGCGCGATTGAGTTCGATTCCGTTTCTCTCTCTCTCGTGTCTAGACACTGCTCAAGAGCCTAATTACAAATGTTCTACTCGCAAAAAGTCATTAGAGATTGTTTCTAGTTTGTAATAACGTTTAAATAGCGCAACGACGAGTATGAATTTATCGCTAAGCTCTCGTAATCCGCGTTAATAGAGGCGCACTGTACTACTACGTTAACGCACCAACATTATTCAGCTTGTAAGATAGAAATCGTATTCCTTCCAGATTCGAATCAGGCTCCTGGGAGCCGCGAGATGCTACGTTTTACTCACCGTTCACGGGGAAACGAACGATGGATCATTCAGTGAAATGGTTTAGCCATTATTTGACGTTTAATCGCGACGAGAAGGTCGCGTGATTCTGTGTTTGTTTGCTTTGTAAACGACAAGGAAGCGTCGAAGGAAATTCTGTAGTAGATTGTTCTCTCGTAGCCAAGTCCTTGGAAGCAAACATCGCACCGAGGATGCAGCGATTAGATCATTTTATTGCATCGAAAAGTATGTTCGAATGTGAGCTTTAAGTATTCACTTTGCAGGAAAAAATTCATTGAGGAACTTAAAATTATTCAACGCGCTATATCTTCTTATCTGCTTATCACAAAAAAACTTTGAACGATCTCATCTTTTTCGCCAAGACATTAGCTAATAAAAAGCATTGCGCACGTTTTACGAAATTCTCCATAGTTTTCGAGATATACGAAATATACGATATGCTCCCACCCCCATGAATTTAACTCTGACAAAATGAAAGTACTTAAAATTCATATAGAGACATATACAGTGGCGCAAATAAAATGTAATCGTTGCATTTGGTAGGTATCTTGGGACTGAGTTACGATGACGATCGAATCCCCGCGTTGATTTGTCCTTTTGTATATAGTACAACACGTCCAATCGGGAAATTAAATCCGATGGCGTCGAAATGTTTGGATAGCAACAATATCTCGCGACTCTCGGTGACAGTGCTACATACTGTATATACCGGAACAACAATTGCTATGTATCGAATAATCTATAACGATGGAATGATTATTATCGTCGCGTTTACCATCGCCGCGATAGAATCTAAGCGATTATCCATAAAAGAAAAAGAAGAAAAAAAAACGCAACGTCCTTCCTAATTATTGTTTCTACGCCTTTTCGAGTTTGAAAACGAGAAATCATATTCATATACAAACACAGCGAAGTACGATAAATTTAAGTCATCGGCATGCTGGTCGAGACGTGATGAAAACAACAACAACAAAAAATAATGAAAAAAAAAACACCGTTTCCGTGTCGAAGGGAATCGTATAAAGATAAGTATTGAATGTTCCTTAGATATTTTATTGTTTGTTTTAACGATCGGTGGAACGCGAGGGATCGACGTCGCTGTTCGCATCGGTTTCAAAAAACTTTCGACGATCGACTGGTTGATTCGGGTCAGTAAAGCAATATTGTACGCTATTACAACGGCTCGTGTAATAATAAACCGTTTCTGAATAGAATTCTATCCTTGTTTTGCGTACGGTTTTGTATTGTTGCCGATTAACGCGACGGTTGAGAATCACCGACCTAGAGAAAGGTAATAAGAGGAAAGAAACCTATAGTTAACGACATTCCTGCCAAAACTAATTATAATAGTGTGTATTATATCAAAATTTATGGAAGAGTTGACGCTGAACGCATTTTAATCGGTTTCTTCACGATTGCTTTACGAAGACGAAAGTGTGATCATTTTGGGATCATTGATAATACTCTCTCATGAATTTTAATTTTCATATTTTTTTAATATGTCCTTATTAATGTATTATCAATGAATTTGTGAGGTTCTCAGCTTAAAAATGAATCGAAACACGGCTATATGATTCGATTACTTTTAGTTCATATTAACAAAAGCAATTTGTAATTAATCACAATATAAAGTATCGAGACCCGGATTGTCCTGATTTTCATCAAGAAAGCCTCACGAATCCACTGATAATATTGTTAGGATTCATGGTGAGAAATAAAAGTTTAAAATCGTTTCCTCTCTCGATATAACAACACCAGACGACTCGACCAGTGACGTTATATCGAGGGATCACTGTGTCATTCGAACGTAGCCTAATTTCTTTGCCGATGGACGTTTAACTCGGTCCACGAGACCATAGATAATGTTTTACATAGCTTGCTCCAAATGAAAAGTTTCGCGTAACCGCGCTAGAATTAATCATTTTTCCCGGAAAAAGGGCGTTATGCGTGTATCGCTTAAGGTGATGGAGTACGGAAGATTCAGAGTACTCGAAGAAACCGAATGAATTTATAAAGTAACAAGCTGTATGGCTCTGAATATTGAACGTTTGTTATTCGGATAAAATGGATACGATTTTCAATTTGTTCATACAAATTTGATATTTCGAGCTGTATATATATATATTTAAAAGTAGTCGTCATCTATACATAACGTTTCCATAAACCCTTGCTAATCCGTGCAACATTTCCTTTGATCAATTTCTTCCATTTCCCTTTGGAAAAGCTACAATCCTTGGGGGGGGGGGGGGGGCCCAGTTCCTAGAATCACCTACACATGCACTTATCGAGATGCAAGGATAGTGCACCGAATGATCCAGACTGAATTTCTCCAAATTTTATTTACTCAAAAACATGTCCTGTGGTACACCCATTTTAGTCATTGCTCCACGTTTGATACACCTTTCCTCCTCTTTATTCTTAGTTACGATTATATATTATCATCCTACGATTACCGTTAGTACCTTTTGTACTATAAATTAATGTATCACGAGTTGCAAGATACGTGCAATTTTTCGACGATAAATAATAATCGATCATGTTCAAATAACTACGGCATGGTTTACTATATCACAGTCCTTTCTTGTCTGTTTAATGTGAACAACGGTTTGTCTGTAATATTTGGTAAGTGGTACATTATTTATGGCGATTGAAATTCTCCGCGGTCCCGCGGATTGGATGTAAATTGCCCCGCGTTAGGTACGGGTGAAACAGGTCCGATGCTAGAAATGCTATCGCAGTACTAATTTTGCGAAGGTATGTTTATATACGACAATTATTAATCCCCTAACATTTTGTTTTCCTTATAATTATCTTATAAATGAAATTAATTTGAGTATATGAAATAACGATACGGTTAGTGAATTTGTGATTACGTCGAAATTGTTTTTTTTAAATATTTAATTTAATATCTGGTCTTAGTCCTAATGGCGCCATCGGTGGTGAAATGTTCAAGTTTGTAGAGAAACTAAAAGTTCTTCCTAATGTAGTATCCGCGCCTCCCATACCCAACAATAAGGAGTCAAATAAGAACAAGAAACATAGGCTACGGGATTGGTCGCGTAGGTAAAGCGGTCGACTGTGGATCCGAGGATCGTGGGTTCGAATCCCCGTGCCTTATTTTGCGTTTAGACTCCTACACTAGTTCTACTACTACTAGATGGCATCACCATTCTTTGTGGTGCCATCTACCAACGTATCAGTGATACCGCTGCGCCTAAGAAATGACAACCCAACCGATAAATAGACTTCTCATGGTTGTCGTTTACCGGGGGCACCTCTCTGCGCCTCTGACCGGGCAACCGAACCAACTAACAAGCTAGTATAGGTTGCAGCATACCAGGTACACATCTGCGCCTACGACGCCGCAATTGGGCCTACAAACTGGCTAGCATCGGTTGCCATCTAACAGGGGCATACGCTGCACCTACATGGTGACAAATAAATCTTCGTTCAGGCCGCGTTACACCCAGGTAATGGACACTAACTTTTCATTCACATGTGGATGAACTTCTTGACATCTCCTAACAACTTCCAACATCTCCTAACACCTTCTAACATCTCCTAACAATTCCTGATACTTCCTGACACTTCCTGACACCGCCTAATATCTTCTCAGATCGCCTATTAACTCCCCTGACATTTCCTTAACTTCCTAACACCACATAACAACATCCAGCATATCCTAATAACTCCTGACATCTTCTCACACATCCTAACACCTACTAAACACCTTCCAAGCCCTCCTGCCACCTCCTAACACCACCTGACGTTTCCCTTCAATTTCTAATCACTTCCTGGTCACCTCCTCGCTCATCAAGTTATACTCATACTCAAGATAAAGGTAAGTCTCAAGCTACAATCAACAATGTTGCAAATTACTCTGCTCAGGGCTACAAAAATGTTGCGAGTTCAACAATGTTCCAAATTGCTTCTCGCGGAACTTCAACAATGTTGCAAGTTCAACGATGTTGTAAATCGCTTCTTTCGGGACTAAAACAATGTTGCAAATCGCGTCTCTC
>NW_026534337.1:6799589-6856668 GCF_026225885.1 Hylaeus anthracinus | reverse complement strand
GTTGCAAATTGCTCCTCGCGGAACTTCAACAATGTTGCAAGTCCAACAATGTTGCAAATCGCTTCTCTCGGGACTAAAACAATGTTGCGAGTTTAACAATGTTGCAAATTGCTTCTCTCGGGGGGCTACAACAATGTTGCAAGATCAACAATGTTGCAAATCGCTTCTTTTGGGACTTCCAAAATGTTGCAGGTTCAACATTGTTGCAACGCTCAGAAGTATAACAAAGTGGCAACTCAGAAGTTCGGCAAAATGTGACAAAATCCGAAAAATCGACTCGACTTTTGCAACATTGTTGTAGTTCTAAGATGAGCGATTAATACCTGAATAAAACCTGATGATTTATTACGATATGCGACTTCATTTATTCTCGAAGTAAATAAATTTATACATAAACAACAAGTAAGTTTAAAGGTGCAAGCATACTACTTACCTTACTACTTACCATACTACTTACCTTACCTTACAAGAATACCCTTGTGATGGGAACCGCAAAGTTAACTTGAAAGTGCTTAGTGAAAACTAATTGGGATGACGTGAAGAAATAGTAAAAAGATGATTGGGAAATGATGCGGAAATGATGACAAGTTAAAGGAGTGCATAAGACAAGTGACAGGAAATATAGGAACTAAAAGAGGTAAAGTATGAGTTGAAATTGTTGTTCCACCGTCGATGAAGCAGCCCCCCTATTATCGATCCCTTGAAGGTATCCTGTGGAACAACAAACCGTTACTATGACTACTGCCTGCTGCATACGAAGTCGGCGCCACGTTTGTCCACGTTCTTCTTGTGTTCCTCGTTTCTCGCAAGCATTAGGTATGCGTTGCTTTGGTCACGTCGTTGAGAACATCGAACGCGTCTACGCGATTGGAGAAATAATCGAATGAACCGATCGAGCGAAAGGACCCAGCGACGGAGTGCGGTGGACGTCTCTCGCAGAAACAACTTCAGCAGCACCCAAGAGTCTTCGTCGTCGTCTGACAGTAACGAGAACTTACCGTATACAAAAAGCACCAGCACACCTGTGAGAAGCAGGTGGACGGACAGTGGTGAAGCTATCAGCAGGTCAAGAAACAGGCAGAGTCCATCTGATACCGAGGATACCGAAGAAGAGTCCTCTGATGAGAAGGAATTGGAAAGCCCTCGGAGACACAATGAAGAAACACACGGTAGCCGAGAAAAGCATCAGGATGAAAGAGTTGCTCAAAAACAGAAGAGAAGACACGATCGTCGTGGAAGACGGAGACACGATAAACGCTTCGAAGACTCTGAAAACGAGGAGAAGAAAGAAACGAGTCCCCAGTCTTCTGGAAAGCGCTATGGGGATGGTGATGCCGACCATTCGAAAAGAAAAAGTCGGGACTTTCAAGGTAAAAGCTCGTCTAACGAAATAAATATAGGTAACATGGCAGATTATTAAATCACAGTAGCTCTAATTTACCCTCCTTTCTACCTAACAGAATTTATTGTGATAGATTGCACACATACTAAAAGTATAATAAATATTGTCACAAAGGAGAGAACGAGTTGCCAATCACGGAGATACTGAAGAGGAGCCAGGAGAACGCGCGCACAAAGTACGAGGACCAGCCACCCCTTCCAGAGTTGACTACGGATAAAATTTACGTACAGTACAGGGATGGTTTCAGCGCCATGAAAATTAGTCGATCGAGAGGTTCACGAGCAGGGAGGAAAACGGAAACGGATGACGGGAACGATATCGTTGAGAAACGAGATTCTCCGCCAATAAGGGTGGCCATTAAGTTTCAACAATGTTCAAAGAGCATCGGTCTCGTCTTTCAGGGCCTTTTGGGTGGCATGGCGCTTATGCACTTCATAATGGTATGTCTTTATTCCGTAACAGACGCTTTGATGTCTTTGAATCTTTTAATAAATCTCCCAGTGTCAAGGTTCTGTTTGTTATATAAATCATCAAAGGGAGCACTTTATACCTAACACAAAATCTATTGCAAGACTGAGTACCACTGGCACATTTTTAATTGCACAATCTAATAGAAATTCTTGGAAAATAAAAACATGGTGAAAATAAAGTAACCCCCTCGGTAGTACAAGGGTTATTGTTTCTTTCTAAATTATTTTTTAGCTAAACGTCCTTTTCGAGACTTCCATGGAATTCGTCATAGATCACTCGACAATTTGCGAGATCTACGCCAACATATTTTCCTTCTGTATTGCCCTGTGCATCGTCTGCACTCTTGACAAGTACGTCACAATATTTTTACAAATGTGTCTCGTTCTATTTACTTGTTCACTTTCTTCCAGGTTCGATTTGGCTCGATTCGACATGTATCACTTGCGCGAGATCTACTCCGACTACAAGAAAGCAGTGATCGCGGTTCCTTTATATCTGATCGTATTCTGCCTTCATCAGATTTCTTCGGGAACCGACAATCGACTCGCATCTGTGCACTATTACAACGCAAGCGACACCGTGTGGGAGAATGTAAAGCTCGACCAAAACATTTTCAATGAAAAAAGAAAACTATCAACGATACTACTTACGTTTCACTTTAGGTTACCCATACGCAAAATCTCGTGAACGATTTAACCAGCTGGCAGAAGATATCAATGTCAAAGGACATACTAGCTATCTTCGCCTGGCTGTTCGTTTCCCTCAGCACCAAGGATGACGCGTTCCTGATTCACCTACGATCCATGGAGAAGTACGCCAACGACGTCGAATCTTCTCAACGATAGACGCGACCTAGTTCATTCAAAGAGAACGTTACTTTTATTCGGATTAGTGACTGGCTCGTGTACGGTTTCAGTTTTTATTCGTAACAGAATAGGGTCTGATATGTACAATATTTATAAAGTTTTCCTAAACGCTAACAGATAATACACGTACATGTAATACCAATGAAGACAATAACATTAAGAATAAAATATAACATACGGCGCGATCGTACAATAGTAAAATATGGTCTTAGACTTCGTCTCGTGCCCGATGCAGAGTTGTGTCTACGATTGTAGGAGAGAATCGATGTTGTAAGCGTTCGGTCAGACGTTATCTCCAAACTAGGGATGAAAACAATGTTGCTATATTAATGCACACTGCCATAAAGGTACCTTACCGAGGAGTCAAAGCACTCGAAGGCACATGTGGTCGAACCCTGTCGAACTCTGGCACATGTGCCCTCGATAGCTCTTCGCTAGAAGAGTTCTTCTAGAAGAAGATTAGATCGATTCTTGCCCACAAACGCGGACTCAACACGCTTCGAAAGTTTTTGTTGTACGACTAAACGTCAGCACACGTTATAAATAATTGTGCGAAGGCTCTTGTATTAACCTGCGAAGCAACAGATAAATATATATTATATGTATATGTATATAAATACTGTACGTACATTTACAACGCTAACGCATTTCCGTACTCTCCTCGAATATACATAGTCGATCGTTTAAAATATCTCTGGACTTTAATAACGCTATTATTTTCATCAAGGCACTGTTTACAGTTCACGTACGAGGTCGACGACCGATTCGAGTCGATCTTTCGCTCGTGGGCAGCCGATACGCGTTCTGGAGGTAAACGATGCGCAAGATTAGCTCCGATCATGTCGAATAAATTAAGGGGGTGGGAGGAGAGAATGGGGAGAAGAACGCATCGCGATACAAGCAAATCCAAGAACGCGGATCGGACGTTCGTCGGCGAAGACCGATCGTTTCCCGTCGTTGCTCGACTGATCAGATCTCTCTTTTTCTCTCTCTCTCTCTCTCTCTCTCTCTCTCTCTCTCTCTCTCTCTCTGTCTCTTTGTTTTTCGTGAAAAAGCAGGACGATTTAGTGGTCCGTTCTATCGACAAATGGGTACTACTCGTCCCCGAGGAACGGCGGCGTGGTTCGATCGCGACCTGCGCTGGGACGTAAGTCGCGATTTTACTGGCTAACGGCTCTCTTGCTTCGTTTCAATGAGCCTCTAAGGGGGAATTCCTTGTCGGAATGGGACGCTTTTGTAACGACGCGATGAAGACGCATGTTTTCGTTTACCAGGCTACGTTCTTCAACGTACTGGATTGCGTCAGGCGTGTAAACACTCGACAATGGATTGCTTTTATAACAGTGCGCGTATCGTAGGGCCTGTCGGGCCATTTAGGGCTCTAGAACTATAGTATTGTTTACCACAATGTTGCAGACATTAAAATTTTGTAGTGTTTCGTGATCGTACACGAATAAAATCTCTTCAAATTAATCTCAGAGTGTCCGTGCCTCAATTTGGTCCTGCCAAAGATAATAAATTACTCCGACTTGCTACCCCCACGACTAAAACACATATTGGAAAAACATTACAAGCGTCGGATAATTTCATCTTAACAATTACACCTTGCTCCTCGTGCTAAAAAGCTTCAGAATCGTTTGCGCGAATTCGGCGACGGCAGTGTACAAAGAGAGCATGATTTGTGCCATGGTAACCTCGCTGACGATATAACGGACTGCTCCGTAAAGTTCGTTCGTCGCCAACGAGCATTTAATAATTTGGATGTCGATCAGAGTACCCGAAACAGGGTTGGGCAGTGATTACATTGCGATTACTTTCGAAGTAATCGCTTGAAACTGTTAGATCAGATTACACTTTAAATCCGCAATCGTAAATCAATAATTTGCTATCTTTCATAGCTGATCGAGGCCGATTAATCCTATTTCTTGCTGAGGAGAGACTCGAGGGGATCCACGCACTGTTGTTGAAATTTTATACAACTCGAATGCCCCTCGGTTCTCTTCTCGTTGTAGTACTCTAACCGTAATCACGAACTACGTTGCCCAACACTGCCCAGAAATCACGGAACACGTTGAAAAATGGCCAGCGGTCGTTGGAACGTTTTCCTCGGAAGTAGCGAGTACGGTTTTAAAGGTGCAACGACGTTCCGTCAGAGCCAATCGAAATTCGTCCAAGGAAAGGAGTCACTGGAGTCGAAAGAGCCTTCCCTTTTCTTCGGAATCCAGCCTCTAGGTTCCCGTCCAGTGGCCAAAGGAGACCAGGACGAGAGACGTCCTCTGTCATCCTCTTCTCTGTCCTCCTTCGGGCGCGTCGGCCAACCGAGGGAAACTAGACTCCGTCGTTGGCTGTTTCCCATCGATTCTCTGGGATTCCGGCGATCCGCGTTCCTCTTGTTGCCCCCTTTTCGCGAAACGCCACGGGGATAACGGAGATTCAGAGTCGACGGAGGAGGGGGCAGCAGCTCTTTGATGATTTCCGCCGTTGCGGTGGCTGAAACTCACGCACGATCTCCTTTTCCGCTCGCTTTTTTCCCGAGTCGCTTTGTGCGCGGTTTCAGCCCGCAGGGGGGACGAATCACGCAGTCTGGACTCTTTGTGGCGCGGAGGAAGAGCCAGGAACGCGGGACATCCTGAACGACGAACAACGAGAGAAAACGGCTCGTCTTTGGACGCCAACCGTTCCTCCGCGCCCATCCGCGCCGGCGATCAAACGGCTCCTGCGTCGTTCTGCATGTATCTGCACCACGAGCGGCCGTTGTTGTTGCTCTCGCGGACTTGAAGTAATCCTCAGTCGTCGAAGTCGTGTCTGAGCTTTATGTAGAGACACGAACCAAGGACGATCCCGAACAGCTCAAGCACGGACAGGCCCAGTCCGACCGCGCCCAGGATTATCAAGTGGTCCTTCGTCGTCTCCAGGAACTTGTAGATGCAGCCCTGGACAGACATTCAGGCTCGTTAGGGGTGGCTCTCGAGGCTAGGATCGTTCTTCGAGGTATACGAAAATCGTAAAAGTAGAAATAATGGATCTTACTCGGGGGAGAGAGGATGATAAAGATGGTTAAAGATCGTTCGTGGAAGCAGAATTGTTTGGGAAAATAAACAATGTTGAATTAACCCTTTGCACTCCGGAGGTGACTCTCAGTCACATTTCAAGCCACTTTGTCTACCGGGCTATTTAGAGACAGACTTTAATTCAAAAAAGAATTTCTTACGGTAGCATATGCCAATCTAGGCTGACAATAATTCCTACATACTGTTACTGGGTACATTGAAAGCCAAGTCTGTTTCCAAACACTGAACATTGTAAGTAGACAACCATCAACATAGTAAATAAATTCGAATAGCTAAATACTGCAATAAAAAAGCCTAAAAATAGGCTCCCGGTAAATAAAGTGTTAACGTAATGCAGAGTAACTCGAGAGGTGACTCTCACCACCGGGTTTCACGCAATAAATCAACCAGCAGTAATGTTTGTTCAGGTTTCATTCCTCTAGAACTCGATGTTTCATAAATAAAATAATTGTCAAAGGAGTAAAGGTGACCTGATTCTCAAATCTCAAATTAGTTTGCAATCACAAATCGGGCTACATCTATAAAGTCAATCTAAACTTAGCATTCGTTGCAATAAAATGCTTGCGAAAGCATCTCGAGTTGCTGGTAGATGCCACAAAAAAAGGCCTCGAGGGTTAAAGGGTTAAAGAATCCGGTAATTTTAATTATTTAAAAATTAATAAATCCTCAATATTTAAATATTTTATTGAATCAAATTCTTAAGAATTTTTTAAATATTTTTTAAATGGACAAATTATACGTATACGTGTAATTTATGAATAATACAATTAATTTTAAGAGTTCATGGTCCCAAAGTTGAAATTATTCGTGAAAGTAGGCTACAGAAGATTTTTGAAATATCAATCCTTTGTCGTCCTATGTCGAGTGAGACTCGATGCCACTGAAATCAGAAAATCTGAACTGCAAAGGGTTAAATTCGTGAAAGGACTTTATCACCTAACCCCAGACCTATGTTCGATATATTAATTTTCTATGGCCTAGTGATATCATCGATATTAATTTATCAACTGAAAGAGCTTACACTGTCGATGCAGAGGCTCGATTCCATGAACCGGAAGGAGATCTTCAATTAATAGAATCCATATCTCGAGTGCGCGGTTAATGGTGACTCGTATCTATACGCAGTATTTTTATGCGACGGGATCTAGAGGATTTCGATAACGAGCTTCTTTTCTCGAGCCTGATTCCACGAATTTATGGTCCCGTCGAGCGGTAAGGGCGTCGTTCTTCGCGGCGTTCGCGTAAAAAAAAAATGAAATTGAAACAAATAAGCGCGTGTTACAGACCGAGGCAGAAATCGAATAAACGCTCGTCGAGGAGGAGATCAAGTGAATCGAATGCGACGTATCGATCGTCGGCGAGACAAAGAAGTCTGGATGAAAAAGCGGACTCCTCCGAGTCGTTAAATACCGTGTAATGGATGTTCGATGGATGGTCCCTCCTTCCGCAAAGGGGCGTCGGGGTTTTGCAGCAGCTAGTGGGCACGAGGCTCCCTTCCTTCAGAACATCCTCGTCTTTGTGCCACTCACTCACCAGCCAGTCCTCGAATCTCAGGGCTCCGCAGCATTTGAACTGGAAATTTCAACAATTAGATCCCTCCGCTTTCCATTGGTTCCGTTACTTAGAAATCTAGGCTCGGGACTAACAATCCTCCTTAGCTAAAAATGTTTACTTCGACAATCCTTCCAATTCAATTTTTCAAAGTTGCTCGAAATATTTAAAGCTTGTGCCCCTCCCCTTTTAAAATTAGAGTGTCCAAAGTGCTTTATAGTTCAGTGGTTTGTAATGCTCTGTGTAACAAGGCTTAGGAGAGATGTCTTTGTTGTTTACACTTTAAGGCATCGCCGATCAGCAGTTTTCCTCGAAAGAGGAGATGAATCGATGAATGGAGTCGCAGAGGCATTAATCGATTTACAGAAAGACGAGCCGACCCCTTTCGCAACGCGATAAAGATGATTTGCCGTCGTAAAGCACTCGTAGCGGTGGCATCGTCGGTGGAAGGTGTAAAAAAGAATGCTCAGACGATATCGCGGCCATGTAAGGCTGCCCGCAGCTATTTCGTGCGAAGCGAAATTTAACGACGTCCTCCGTCCGCGTTGGAAAATACCGAGGGAAATAAAATAGCGAAAGAAATAAGCACGCGCCGCGAACAGATCTATTATACCACCCTAGACATTCAGGAGATACTCTTACCTACTTCAATTCCACAAATGATGGAGCCTTCTTCGCGTTTAATTTATTTACATTTCAACCATCATCTATCGTTTTATATGACCAAAATTTTAATTCTTTCATTGCAAAGGTGGCACAAACTTTTATATTTTATTTCAACAGCATCCGACTCGTAAAATTTCAATCCATTCATTGCAAAGGTCCCACAAGCCCCAGTTTACAGGAAATTCTTCAGGATCGATTAAGCAAAGAGTGAATCGATCCTGCATAAGCAACTAGCGGTAAAGTAGCCTTCGTTTGACTGAAGTTAAAAATGTACGAGGGTTGTAAACAACAAAACAGAAGCGGAACCCGGCGCTCTTTATGGCTAACTGCCCTCTTCAATTATTCCCGTGCCGGCGATCCTTCTTCCGGTCGCTTCGCGGGCACGTATCGCCTGGCTGTACTCACCTCTATCTGCATCTGGTCGATCGCGGCAGTTTCCCTGCTCCTCACGGAGTAGTTCTCGAGGAAGGTACGATTAAGAGTCATCTTGAATTCAGGGCCGACTTGCTCCTCATAGAGTCGCGCCAGCGCGCCCACTCCTGCCTCCAGCACGAACACCAGCATCACGACGAACACGTACTGCGCAAGAAAATGAAAACAGAATCAATGGTAACTGGAAAATGAATCGTGACAAGCCTCCCACCCATCCGTCTTCGTCTCAGCAGTCGAGAAACACTCTCCTCGCCCAAGAGTGGGTGTGGTTGAATGAAATTTTATTTAAATGTAACATGAGTCGAATAAAAGTGTATTCGAATGAGAAATTTACTTGAACAGAAGTTCATTCGAGTAGAAATTGATTCGGATGGAAACTTGTTCGAATAAAAATGCATTCAAATGGAAATGTACTGAAATCGAAATGTATCGTAACGAAAACATACTCGAATAAAAATAAATTCGAACGGAATTCGAATGGAATTCTATTCGTCTAATCGTCCAATTAAAGTTGTGTTTGAAGGGAAATATAGCACCTATTAAATATTAATTGTTCCTCTTTTTTTTGCATTTAAATATCCTTTTGAGCGCGCTCACCATTGTTCGCGAAGAATTTGCGCGCAGCGAAGCAATCGGATTCTCAATAATTCTGGCGTTGCCTCGTCGAAAGCATAATTTCCCCGAACAATCGATTAATGACGTGCTCGTTACTCGCAAAATCGACGACTAGTCGAGCCATCGACGAAAACAAGTTCGACAACCTGTTTCCTTTTCATCCTGGCTTCCGTGATAAATTATGCGCTGCTTGTCGACCGCAACACGCCCGACCGACGAAAATCGAGTTTCCCTAATTCTCGGGCAAACAAGTGCTACCCCGTGTAATTTTCCGCGGTCGTTGGCGCGTAGTTTCGTTGCAGTGCCTCGTTGCGACGGCTACCTGCTGTTCTTTAAACTGGGTAAGCTTGGGAAAGTGCACTTAATTCGCATTCTCTTCGAGGCAACAGGTTTTAAAAATTTGTTGGTACTTTCGGAGGTTTGGAATGATATTTAAAATAATACTCGTGGGATCTTTGTCAAAAAGGGGGTTCAAGGTAAAAATTCATCGAGACAAAAGTTACCTAAACATCTTCGATAATAAGCTGTACTAAATTATGCTATTATTTAGACCTACATCGAATTATGTTTTCTTTAACGCACGCCATTCTATTTTTCTCCAAATATCATGGGTCTCCTCTTCAAACATTTGCTTTCAAGATCAATGTTCTTTAATATAAAACACCCCTAGACATCAAAAGAATCTCCACAAAAGTTTCAATCGAAATTAATAACAGATAAAGCCTGCAAAGTTCAAACATAAGCACTTTGCATATACAAAGGAACATTTTCACGCTACCTCTGACAAAATGTTTTGAACGCCACAGAATTTTCAACGAGCTCCATATTTTTAATCATTCTGGGATACGTGGAGTACCTCTAATTTGGTTTTTGCGACAGGAAAAATCTCTATCCACGAGCAAAGAGCAACGGAATATATAATCGGAAAGTGCTTCGACGGAGGATCCACGCGCGTTGAACCCGCGAAATGCCGCGCGAGGCGTTTTAGAATTTTCATGAATATAAATCCCGAACGCGTCGACAACCTTCCTGCATGAATATTCAAACCGTGGAGCGGCCGCCGATCGTTCGGACGAAAACTTCCCAGCAGATTCTTACGCGGAGGAGGAGGCCTGCAAGCGTGATTAAAGCTTTGAAATACATTTAGAGGGGCTTTAAGGCGGGGAAGGGGGAAATTTCTGATCCGGATGAAACTTTCACGCGAGGATTAAAAGGTCGTCGAAGGACCACGAGGTCATCTTTGATGGTAATTGGGAAATGTAGAGATGAAGAAGAGAATTGACAGGAAAAAAGAATTTAAAGAAAAAAAAAAGAGAACATTTTGTAAATGATAAATGGCTGTAAAATAAATGTATAAGAAATAGAGAGATTAGGATTGAGATTGGATACTCGAACTTTAAAGGGATGATACGTTTGGATACGTTGAGAGGTGTAGGTTAGTTTATCGAAAAGGAAACACGAGTACTTTAGCAAGTACAAAAATATCTCTTGTACCCCTTTCCTGCAGAATGATATCACACATCCTACTAATCACTAATAATCCCCCAAGCATTCAATCTACGTAAAACCTCCCTCAATTCTGTTAGGGAGGTTGAATTATATCTAGAGCTCAACGATAGATCAAAGGGAAACTCATTTAAAGCTAGTAATTATTGGTTAGTAAGATTCAAAGCACGTCATGGTATTCGACACCTCTAAAAAGATATGGGACCCTTAGAAGCTTAATTTTCTCTACTTGAATAAATGATGTTTAATGCAAAAGAAAGTAATTGTTCTATTATCCGAAAATTCCCCAATCCGGCCACTTTTGTCTCCCTATTAGCTCGGATATAGGAGTGTCTATTGTAATTAAATCCTTGCTCTCCCGAATAATCTCTGTTAATTCTATCCTTGAAGAATGACGAAATCGCGTGAGTTTTAATTTGCAGCGAGAGCACGCAGACGAATCGAAGGACGTTGTGAACAGGGGCCAGGAAAAACAATTTTCCGGAAAACTCGATTCGAGGGATGTTAGGTCAATTGCCAGGGAAATTACGAGGCGACGCGGACGCGCACGTGCGCCAATTCAAACTGAGCGCACACGCGCGTGATATGTAACATTACACTAGCCGCAGCATCCGACAGGACGAGCAATTGACAGTTTAGAATTGGTCGGGAGCCGCTGTCAGCGAATGGGCGGTCGATCATGAACACTGACTGCGGTCGCCGCAATCACAGCCTATATCCGTGGCCAATGCAAATAAATCGATCCATCCGGATTCCGCGGGATCCACAGTCGGTGGCGACATTTACAAAGGGTCCTCGAATGAAACGGAACTGTATTCAGCATTCATTTAGCACGTTCATCGAACTATCTTTGAAGTATAAGGGATTATGTCCAAAGCCTCATTTCTTAATCAAAAGTTAGTCATTTTACACGTGTTATAATATAAAGTTACAGTGTAATGATTTAGGAGAGTGTGATTACATCTTTCTTTAACACTTCAAGGCATGTTTCACATATTAATTTGAATACCGCGACAATAAATGGCACGAACTTGTAGAATGACCTAATGTTAGGTTACAATTAGACCTCGAAATTTATCCATTCATGATGTATAATAATACAGTAATAATGGGAAATACACAAAATATATATACATAATGTATGTTAAATATATTTTACAGTAAATACAATAATATTGTTATATCTGCACGTACCTTTTGGATATGTTTAGCCGTATTTATAATATTAACTTGCATCATAAATCCATAAAATCCGCAGTTTAGTTATAATACTGTAATGTATCATTGTTTTATTTAAATTAATATGCGAAACGTGCCTTTAAACGTTAGGAAAAAATGTAGTCACCCACTCCCAGGTCGTTACAAAATTTCTGTAGCGTTTTAAATAAATATAAACACAATTTTGCTTCACGAATATATGGGCTGACCTGATATACACTTAAAACGCGTTGCGTAATTTTTTTTCTGATAAAGACATCTCCGCGTAACGTTGTTCTTATACAACCTAGCGATCGCAATGCTAATCGGTCGCGAAAAGAAAACCGGAGAGACTCGAGGCACCTTAAGCGTCCACCTGGTTGTTTTTCAAGGCCTGTAGATACAGATCTGGCTGGAAATCCTAACGTTAATAGCGCTTAATCGGCAGAAATCTCCCAAGAACGAGGACGTGATTATAACGTCGTTACTTGGCGTCTTCATCGTCGAGCTGGTTCGTTATGGAGAGAACCAACGAAGGAAACGGACTGTTCGTCGTTCAGAGAGGCAAGGTCGAGCCGAAGAAAATTAAGGATCGATTTCCTCGCGGGACTATCGGAACGATCGAAACGATTTTCTTACCCGAAGCTTCCGTTTCCTTTCTACTTTCACCGCGAATGGCCGAGGAGGGCGAACGATCACCTTAAAAATTCGCGGCGTGTTCATTATACAGATTTACCTACCCGCCACCGCGGAGAAAAATTTTAATTGACCACCGTCGTATATGGTCTCGGCTAATGAGACGATTCGCTCGTGCTATCGTGCGCAGGTGGTGAAAGGGAGCACAAGACCTATGAGAAAGGACAGGCAAAAGGTTGCCCGAAAGAAGCCAAGTACCTTTTACGGACAAGATCGCCGATAGTATTGCCACAGGCCAATCGATGGCGGAATTCTCGATTCGATTCTCTTAGGCAAACTTGCGGAGCTGTGTTTACGAAACTCTGGTCCGTGGAAATCGTTGTTGGTGGATGAAAATGTAAAGTAACATAGGTTGTAGTTCTGCAAAGGTGTTGCTAGTGTTTCAGAAAAATCTGTTATGGTTATAACAAGAGTTGCAATAAGAAGAATCAATCGTGAGGGTTCAAAATTTCTTATTATTGCAATTTATAATATTATTCTGTCGCACCTTTGTAATTCTCGATATTATCGTAGCAGCTTTTGTGAAGAGCTGGGAATATCTTTGTAGGCGTAGTTCTTTGCTATTTTCACACGTGAAAATGACAATTTACAGAGGTAGATACGACAGAGGCCACATGCTATGCTAAATTCGGGAGAGTTGACTTCTGCTGGCTTTGCAAATTGGTGCGTTGGAGTTTCTATGACATCAATACAAGTTTCATCGTTAACTACCCTCTTGAAAATTGTATTCAATGCAACTTATTAATAACGAGCTTAGCTTCTTAGCTTCTATGACAACCTCTACATTAATCCTTGCGTCGTCTCAAATTTAAACTTCGCATTAAAGCTCCCACCCCCAATCGAGGAACCGATTTCCATACGATACCTTCCTCCGACTCCAATGTATCAATCGTGGACCGAACCGAGGGGAAAATGAGCAGAAAAAATCACATGGCGACCGCGGTCAAAGGTTAAAGTGGATCGAAGCGCCCCTGGGAAACGCCGAAGCGAACGGAAATCGCGATCCTACGGGATCAACAATCCGATTTCAGTTCGTGCGACGGACATCGTACTTTTTGCTTGTCTCGCGATTCTGCAATATCGAGAACCGTGGAAACAAAACGAAAAATCCTCGGATAATCGTCCGACGAGGACCGGATTCGAGGAAACGGCGAGCGATATTACGCGAAAACTCATTACACTCGATGGAACGAGAAATTAGAACCGTTACAGTCAATACAAAACGGGCATTTTTTAATGCTCGCGGCAGGTTCGTTCCCTGCCTGTCGTTAATTTCCTACGAACGGATCCAGAACTCGTCCTTGCGCGGATGATCGTTAAACGGGGCTACTCGATTTTCTCGATTCGGTGCTGCGTGAATTTTCCGCAGTGACGTATGCTACAAATGGAGGAAAAAAGACTTCTCTTTGAGACAATTACTGTAGAAGTTAATGCTCAGTAGTTAGTCGATTTGATAGCATGCTATTTGAAATGGACCACTCCTTAAGGACTGGGAGACCGTGTGGGAGACTGGTCCTCGTGAATTTCTGATTTTTTTTATAGTGATCGAGGATCTGTAGCTCAAAGGTATACTATGTTAAATGATCTCCAGTTACGTCTGAGTCTGATTTAGGTATGGGTTACCTCTTGATCAGAGGCCTGACCGTTTTAAATGCCTCGTTATTTTTATGTTTAATTCAAATCAAAGATATTTGTCAACGAAACCTGAATATATTCCGTTAGCCCGATCGCACACGGCGCAACCGATCAGTTTCAAACCACTCTGAAACTAGTTGCATGCGATCGTGGATCAAAGGCCGAAACGCACACGGGCGCAATCGATTTGAAATTGGTGTTGCAAACCGTTTGCGCTCTTTGTTTTACCTACTCCACTATCTTTGTTTTACCTAGATCCACGGTCGCATGCAACTAGTTTCAGAGTGGTTTGAAACTGATCGGTTGCCCCCGTGTACGATCGGCCTTAGCTACACAAAATTGAAGTAATCGCGAGTAGTCACTTTTCTAAACATGCCAGTCAGTCTAATATTTAACGAGTTCAATCCTCATATCCCCATTCCTCCGAACTAAATATTCCACAGAACCTTTCGCAGCAGTCTCGCGATCTCTTTGCATCGACACTTTGTATTCACGTTGCTCGCATAATAAATAACAGTCTGTTCTCTCATAATCGTCGATGTTCCAGCCGTGGCAGGACGTCCGTCGCATTAAATCGCTCTTCAGAGTAATTCGCAGCGCGCCCTCTCCCTCGTGTCGTCTAATCAATATTCAAATTGGAAAAAAAAATTCGAAAAAAAAAAGAAGTTGGGGATACAGTTCGCCGGCGTAGGAAGCGCAACGAACCTCGTTAAAGTTCCCGGGGAACGAGAAGACGTAAAAGGAGATCCTCGGAGGAGGATCATCGGCGATATCTCCTTGTTAAAACGTGTCCACGTCGAGGAGTAACGAGCCGGCTCGATAGCGAATCTCGGCATCATTCGTCGCTCCATTTACCTTCTAGACGCACGGAACGACGATATCCTGATCACGGTAACGGTGCATAAAGTGCCGCACGTTTATGGAGCCGAAATTTCCCGTGTACACGGTGGGACCATTTAAACCGAACCGTGAAATAGTCAACGTTGACAGGGACGTAATTTGGGGAAAATTGGAAAGGGGTGAATTGTTTCGGAAGCTGTGATCGAAATACGTACTCATTTAGGAAAAATGTTTGAAAGATGAATAAGTTTCAACTCTTTACGTATTCGATGGAAACTGTAGTCACGTACAGTCAATTCCATAAATATTCGTACCTTCTATGTCTATTAAAGAAATCTATCAAAATTAGATGATAGGTTTGCTATTCTCAAATAAATGTTTCATTATTACATACAAATGTAAAGTTTATTCACGTACGTATTACGGGGACCTAAAAGTAATCGAAATTCTATCAACATTTATTTATTAAAAAAATCTGAAATACTAATCAACAAAATAATTTCCATCATTTTCTATCACTCTTTGCCAGCGTAAAGTGAGTTATCCGATTCCCTTTTTCAAAAAGTCCTTCGATTTTTCGCCTCCCAGATATTCCAATTTTTACTTCACAAGCAACGAACCCTTACCATAGACATATGACTAGATCGCGGACCTTTCCTACTTAGGTTCAATTTTTGTAGGCACGTTCGCGAAGATTCTATTTTGCATGAAGATCCGCAGTCTACATATGACATATATGACATATGTCGTATGTCTATGACCCCTACAGAGATTTCAGATGTATCTGTTAATGAGTCCACCCTATGTAGATGGCCTCTTAAACATCTTTAAAGGAGACACGCTCCCCGGAAGGACGAACGCGGCCAGCCCCACTTTGCTCGGGCACGTTAAGGAACAAAAGGCTGCGAGGATAAATCCTTTCCCAGGATCGAGGCCTCGTTACCGGCGACCATATCGATACGAGCTCTCGGTGGCCCGTCGCATCCGCGTGTAAACGCCGCGTCCGCGATGGTAAACGGTCATCGTGTCGCGCAACTCCTCGCTCGGGAAAATTGGCAATCCCGTACGATTTAAAACTGGCACCCGCTGCTCGTAACTTTCGACTTTAAGTCTGCGCGCTGCTCTCGCGAGCTAAGCGAACTCCGTTGGAGCAAGCCTCGCCGCGTATTTCGAGCTAATTAAACTTCGAGCGTCTTTAAATCTTCGGGAACGATTCCGTGTCTGTGTTTAAACTTTCACGGTCGAATTCGATGGAATTTACGCTGGCAATCGCGTCCATGGAAGGGTCGAGGGTTGATTTCTAGCGTGGAAGTAAATTCGAGGGGGTGGAGGCAAATTTTGGTGGAGTAGGAACGTGAGGTAGTTTGGGAAGTTTGTTTTGGTAACGAAAGGAGTTCGTGCATTCATTGGTAGGTAGAAGATGTATGATGGGGGTTGTTAAGAATTGTTATTATAGATAGAAGGTATAGGATTCTTAGATATAGAATAATAGGATCCTTTTTGGACGAAGAATTATTCATACATGCCTTATTGGGCTGAATAAAAAATATATGTTACTAAGAATATATAGAAAAATATATGTCATTGAGAATGTTAATTGTAGGCAGAAAAATGTGTCGAATTTAGTGTTTGATACTAAAGACAATTGATACCCTCGTTCCTCCCTTTGAATGAAAAATAAATACACGAATCGTCTTTATTACCAAACACACTTATCATATACTAAACAGAACTTCAAACACATTTATCTCCACACTAAAAAGTCCCACATAAAAACATTACTGCACATTTTCGACGTGTGTTAGCCCCAAGTATCACCCCTCCTCCCGACCATATCGCAATTGCACATATACCTCGTATAACGCTACTTGATTCGAGGCCCAGGAGAGCTACGCGTCGCTCATCCGAGACGAGAGCCCGCCGAATCTTTTTACGACTCGCGATATTTCATTTCCCCGAGATAATGCCTGTCCCCTGGCGTATTTCAAGCACCCAGTACTGATTCCCCCGATATCCAGGAGGCTTTGGTTCGCAGCACCGAGCCGTACTTGGCTCCTTTTTGCGTCGACGCTTGTCGTCGAGGGGCTCGAGCGGGCAGACGGTCCGAGCACTTCGGATTTAATGTCTTCATAATTGCACGGTCCCGGCGCACTCGGGGCTTTCTTGCACCGTCTCGCAGAAACGAACGTGCAAATTATTTCGTAGCACCCCTCCGAAGGACGGCGAGGAGGCCGGCCATATCGCCCGGATCCTTCGAGGATCGCCGGCAATCTTCCTGTCAAGCGTTCTCGCGTGGACGCAGCCAGTCACGTTTAATTAAAGAGGGGCGAGAACCGACGACTGCGTGAAACGGAAATTTGTTTTTTTTATTTATACACTCGCAGAGTGGAGGGGGAAGGCGATCGAAGCTGGAATGCTCGGGGATTATTTAAGGGAAATTGCCTGCGGGGGAGGTGACTGGGTGGAAGGAGAAATATGAATTATTCGCGAGGCTGATGTTGTATAATATTGTAATAGGATGAATAAAATGGTAGACTTTAGGGAAGAAGCACTCGTGCGATGCAAATACTGAATGGAGTTGGGGGAAGTTGATCAATCACTGGAAGCAAAAGGAAATGGCTATCAAGAAGGCATGCGATATCGCTGGAATATTGCTGCAATATTGGTAATACTCATGGGATGTTATTACAATGCTTTCAGTAGTTCTGTGTCTATTTCTAGTATACGTCTACTATACACATTCGTGAAAATGTTAAGAAAGGTTTGAAACAAATTTTAAAGAGAATTAATCTCCACCTCGAAAAGTTAAGCAAACTTCTTCCCCACCCGCCAAAGGCAAAATTTCATTAAACCGTAGTTTCCCTTGATAACTGAGCCACGGAAGTAGTTCTTTTTTCTCGATCTTCGTCCCAGTCTTTTTTACCAGAGAATTAATCTCCTCCCTCTGGAAAATCTGATCCAAGTTGAAACGTGGTGTTGTGGCGGCTTCGAATCGCTAGTAATCGCCACAGCCGTGCCTTTTCACGGAGATCTTATTGCGACTTACGCGTCCGAGCATAAATTGGCCGTAAGTGCCGCGATCGGCCGTTGGATACTTAGGAAGTAATGCGGTCTCGCCCGAAGCATTCGGATCGGCGCCCGAGACCGTTGAAACTGGTTCGAAACCAGTCCGAGGCGTCGAGACTTGTCCAGGCGATTCCAGCCTCGCGATACGTCATTCAAGCCGCGAAAAAGTCGAGAACAAACGAAGGTCCCGCCACGCTATGAAAACTAATTGGATACGCCGCAATCGTTAACGTTACTTTTGTAATTACCGTCGGCCAGTCACCGTCTCGCGAATTAGATAAGCATCGAGACTAATTCTAACTAGGGCGCAAGTTTCACTAGAAATCGACTTTCTAAACATTCTTTTTTGAGGTGCAAGAGAAAATGTGGCTGCGTGTATTATTCTATTCTTTAACATATATTTTGTTTTTTGGGGGAAGTCTTTTTAAAAAATAATTAATGACGAGTTGAGGCAGCTATTCGTGTTGAACAATGGAATTGTTGTATAGCACGGTGGGTGGTTAAATTATTGAGAATACGTGAGGAAAATTACGTATTTTATGTATGATATTCGTAGTTGAATTTTGATAACAATGGAGTATATCCTTTCTTTTGTCTTTCTCGTATAATTAACATGATATATGCATTTATTTGAAATGTGAAAACCTTAAAATCGTGGTAATATGTTATGAGAAATGTAACAATCTATAAAAAGGTATATAAGTTGTAATTTTCTACATCTTCGTAACATTTTGATCACTCACTATATTCCTTAAAAGAAGAGAAACCAAATTTCATTCTCCCTCGGAAAATATGGAAAATTGTCCACCGTGAAACTCATACATGTTCTCAAATGCAGATTCCAGACTTCGCGTCCTGGCTGCGAAGTTGTCTGTGGTTGGAAAATGTTAATAATTCGCGTTCGGATGACGTTCGTCCATGCATTGTAGCGAAACGATTCGCGAGTTTACTCTGCCATTTCCGAACGACCTGTTATTTATCGCTGGTTCAACCTATATTCAGCGCGGAGCGTTTCGACATACGCTGACTGACGAACGGGAACTCGAATCAGCGTTACTGCAATTTAAACTCGGACGTTACGCAATCGAGCGCGACGCAACGATCGAGGCCCTAAATCGCGAAGGATCCACGGCGAGCCCCCGCGGCTCGCGACGGTTGTTACCGCGATTTAACTATCATTTATGCGGAATTAAACGTAATCCAGTCCTGGAAACGGTTAGAGCCTCGATGGAACCGCGAGATACCACACAGAATGGAGCGCTAATTCGCGATTAACTCCGATTTATCGTAAGCTAGGTCCAAGGAAGAGAAGCTTGGGGAGGATTCCAGAAAGGTGAATGTAACGATTTTTTATATTCTTTCTAAAGTTTATATTTTCAGGAAATTAATGCCGCGTGGGGTGTGAGATGCTTTGAATTTAAATTTGTGTTTTCGGAAGGTCTTAGGGAAAAATCAAACGAAACCTAAAGCGACGGGAACTTTGAAATTTCTGTGTATTAAAGAGGAAGTGAATGATTAGACACTGTAATTTTTTAGAAATAACCAGCTCTGGGATCTTTCTTTGAACTTCTCCTTGACTTTTAGGAGCTGTTCCTAAAGATATTATAAATTATCTCGACGATGGCAAAGTATAATTTATCTATTTTTTTTTTTTTTTTTTCATCCGATTCCACCAGTCGGTATTAATGTCCATTAAGCTCCTGGTGCACGAGCGAACGGTGCATCACCTTGCTCGTGAAATATGCACTGCAACGCCTAAGTAAAGTAACTTTCAACTATAGATCATTTCATTCTCTCCACGTTTTTCTTTCGCGATGAGGAAATCGGTACTCGTGTCCCTTTGTATCTTTGCTGCCGCTAATTTTGCTCTCAGGTGAATCGAGGTATTTTTAAAAGTGCACCCCTGCACGTCAGCCTCTTTACCTTGCTAGGCTTTGAGACTGAAAATACTGTTATTCGGTCGCGAGCAACGCGAACAATAAGGGGTGGCTTTGCCTTGCAGCTCGGGCGATGGTAGCCGAGGTAATCGGTTATGCGTTCAAGGCAAAGTGGGCCTTGTTGCATCGAACAAATTTTTACGAAAAAATTCACTATTTTCTGCTTCTGATAAAAATAATACAAGATATCGTTCTCTATTGTCTCGATTAGAAATATTACTCTAAAGCCTGGCGAACAAGAATTTTTAACTCTATTAGAGAAGATGTAATATTATTCCACGAGTGTGAATTAATTTCTACAGCAAGCAAAGGGTGGAAAATTTCAATTGAAAAATGGGGAACAGTGTAAGTAAAGCAGAAATGCTTTAAAAGATTACAATTCTATTCGGGGTGAAGATCTGAAGAACACCGATCTGCACTCTAGACGAGTGATCGATAGTTTATCGCGAGGCACGCGGCTCCGCAGAATGCGAGTCTCGGCTTTCCCTCATTTTCAACGTGGGAGCAACCATAACAGCGGACACAAAGTCTCCCTAAGCCTGGGGCGATGATGTCGGAGGCAGTGGTCCAAGTCAAAGGGAAGCTCAGCCTCCACGGCTGAGAAAGAACCCAGCTCGTGGCTCGGTGTTGAAACTGCCCTGGAAACGAAACTTCGCGAATTCCTTCTCTTTTTATCTTTTTTACACGTTCAAACGAGAACTGCGAACCACGTACAGGGCTCGTTTACAATTTTCATTACCTCTGCAGGTATCTTTCCCTTATCTCGATCCTCTTCAACCTTTCATTTCGCGGACTATCAACCATGCTCTAAAACGTTTATACTACCCTACCGCAGGTTATCCATGAAATTGTTCCTCGAAAGTTCTGCGCGTCGAAAAAGAAACATTCGCCAAGGTAGCAGGGCAAGCTTTGTTATCTGTTTAACCAACGTTTTTCTGAACTTCTTGCGAAGGGAAAAATAATTCTAGGGAGTCAGAAAGCAAGAGAGCTTTTGTACAAATCTAACCTTTAAACCGTTAACAAAAGAATTCTGTAGGCAGTTACTGGAAGTGAAAGATGAGTAAATAGGCTCCCAGTAGATGAAGCGTTAATTAATTCGCGCGAGTAGCGAATAGATGAGAAACAATTTCTTTTCTGTTAAATAAAATGAAATATACGCAAAGATGGTGGAGAAGCAAATCCGTCGGTTACTCACTATGAGAAGAACGCATCTATTTTCAGCAGTTACACCGCCACATCCGAGCCAGCTACCGACCACAGCCAGGACACCTGCGACGATTAAAGCGTATGCTAGAATCGGGTACGTGACAGTCGCCATCAGGGACACGTAGCTGTGCTTCGAAATCACCGTCCAGATACCGATTCCGCCCACAACCAGTCCAGACAGCTGAAACAAAAATAACGACGTCGACGTTCAAGGCTCTGCTCACTGTTAACCCTTAATTGATCGCTGCTCGTCTCGATAAGGACGAGACCGATTCGTTTTTTCTTATCGACGTTAGCGCGATACCGACCTCTTTTTTATTAGTAGGATAGACAGAAAGAACCTTTTACGGTGGATGTTTCGTAGGTTGTATTATAAATATTTATATGTTTTATGTATATAAAAAATTGTATTTTATACGTTGATGTTAAATAAAGTGATTGTGGTTTCTAATAATATTGTATTAATTAGTTCAGCGAATATATGGAATCACAATTTGGGCAGGAATATTAAATAGGTTATCAGTTATTTCTGATTATATTCATTGTGGAATACAGTTTCATGTAATATTAACCTTTTCTGTGCTCTGCGCGAGTATACTCGTAAAATTATTTTGCTCTTGTCGTACTCAAGACGAGTTAAATCCCATGAGCTTTTTAAATAGGAAAGACCTCAAGACGAGTTAACTCATTAACTCATTAACGATAAGTTCATGCGATTTAACTCGTCTTGAGCACGACAAGAACAAAATAATTTTACGAGTGCAGAGCACCGAAAAGGTTATACGAATCATCTGTAATTTCTAATTGAATTCTATGTAGAGTTTCATTTTGAACATTGATGTTAATCAATTTATCGAATCAATTGGAATTTGTAGTCGTATTCTGTAAGTCAGCTGTATCTTGAATCTAATTACATTTACTCGAGAATGGGAGGCTTTACTTTGGAGCAACTGGAGTGTCCATTCAAAGGACCACTCCTGCATCTCCACCTACACCTGCATCTACTCCTCTATCTACAGCCCTATTCGCATATCGACCACCACCTCCATCTCTAATTCTCTATACCTAACAAAAGCCCACCTAAACAGAAATTTCACCGTCCAGCAAAGTATTGTATATTGCTCAGGAGTTGGCAAAGCACCTACGAACTGAAGGGAGACAGAGGCAAGGAAATTCTGCCTTTACTACTCCCGGAGACCCTTTTCTTCCGTGCAGCCACACTGTATAGTTGTAGTCCACGCTACATTGTCGGTTAACACGTTGATTGCCAGACTAATGCTCTTGAAAATGTCTACTGTGCTTAAATTTTGTTTATAGACTACTGGAAGCTAGTGGTCCGGTGCTACTCGGGCAAAACTACAGACAAGGGAAGTAAGAAATGGCAGGCAGTACGGGGTTGGTATCTGAGAGACATACAATTGTCATCCCTTCTTCACGAAGGTCTCGTCTTCGTAGGTTAGTTCGAAAAAATTGATAACTGACAATTGAAACAAATGAAAATAATGACTACTGGAAACCACGTAATCAAACATTTATCGTGGTATTTACTTTTGTATCGTTATCGAAATTCAGGAATTTCATTAATATTCATTTTCTTTAACGCTTAACTTTTGGAATCTATTTCTTGAGTACTTCAGTGAAAAGCACCGTCACTTATATGTATATGGGTGACATGGTGATCAACGTGTCAAATACAAAGTGTATCTTACGCGTCTCGAACACTTTAATTTTTCTTACATATGTCTACGCTAATAGTTACTATACCTCTCTCAGTTTATCTCAATATGTCTCGTTCGATGTCTTCGTTACGCGGTAGTTTTGCAAATGTAATTCAGCCAATAACGAAAATACATGCGAGTAAAGGTGTCGCCGTTACGCGACAGCCAATCAAACTGTCCCGCCAAATCCTGAGCAACGAACTATACCACCGCAGCGATGCATCCTTCCACCACCCAAGGAGTTCCCTTTAGCTCCCTCCTGAAGGATCCCGTAACTCCAACGCGCGTGTCTAACCAGAAACTTAACCATTGTGTAGCGACGACACGGCCAGGTTACCCACGTACCGCGCATTCCTCGATCCCGTAAATATTGCGCGTCGACTGATATTTACGACGGCGTTGCTCGTATATTTCCCTCCTCTCCCATGGGGAGTGTTCGACGACACCACCGATGTCACGGGGTGAGGGCGAGCGACGGGGAAAAATTGAGGGTACCGGTTCAGAAAGCAAAAAAAAAAAAAAATGGACAGATAAATCGGCTAGTGATAGCGAAGGACGTTTGACGCCGCGGCTGTTATCAACGACGTTGGTTGCCGCGGCAGCTGTCCATGGGCGTATCTCTGGTCTCTGACCGTGGAATTCCGCGGGACCCGAGCTTCGATATCGCGGCTGAATAAAACGTTCTGTCCAAGTAGATCGTATCGAAGACGCCACGGCCTGCAGATTACAGCGGGTCGTTATTCTGTCCGCGCGCGGAGGGTTACACGTGTTTCGAATCCGGATGAATTAATTGGAACGGAACGATATTGTCTGGCTTCTTACGCGGAATACCTTGATCGCAACCGGTGGAATTAATGGGGACTACCGAAACCACGTGCGCGACGTCATATTGAGAAATTATGTAAGGAGCTTGGTCGGATGGTTGAGAGCGAAATTGTGCTGGAGACTCGTCTGGGAATTAATTTCGAGGAAATTAATGGCAATCGTGACTTTTCCTTTTGCAAAACGATAGTGTGTAGGTTGGAGACCGAGAATATGTTTCTTGATGGGAGTGGATGTTGGTTAAAAGTGGAGATGTAGAGTAGTTTATTAAGGTGTGAGTCGTGAAGGTTTTGCAGCGATCTAAGCGGAGTTGCTGTTCCGGAGGATGTCTTTTTTTAGATAAACAGGACCAACAGACATATTTGAAATTTTTTCTGTACCGAGGCGATGCTTCAATGAGACCAGACAAAAAATATCATCGCATAATGTTCACGAAATAATCGTACAAAAATAATCACAGTGATCACGAGGCTGCAGATAGCCACGCATTCACGACAAGCGTAAACATAGAAAACTATACAAGAATATAAAAAATAAAATGCTCGTTGCAACATTTAGAAGGCGAAACATGCTTCAATTCACGTTCCCATTCCTCACCTGTGCACATAAAAATATGAAGTAGCATAAACCCCCGCAGTCTAGCGAATCGCATCACGATCGCTGCACAACCGCGATGCTCGAGAATTGTTTTCCCCGATACTCCCCAACGAAACAGTTCTCACCAGTTATATTTAGAGGTTCGTTAATGCTCATGTCCTCGCAGCAGCCACGACCGCGATTTCTCGGGCTCCGTTCGCGTTCATTTCGATGGAAGGCAGTGTTTCAATTAGGCAGCCCTCCGATAGCGCCACTCTATTTCGAGGTTTCGGCTCCGCGAGCATACGCGTCGGATAGCAGATGGCGCTTAACGTGTTAAGTTCAAGGAGGATAAATCTTTGGACAGGACTGGCTCGACGGGCTACAACAGTTATCCGACAGCCATAAACTTCTAGATCCTAATCCTCGTCCACCAAACCTCGCGACTCTTTCTCGCGTACACGTGTAATCGCATCTCGGGGGATTAACATTGTTGGATAACCGCGGCTGGGCCTCCAGTTATTATCAATCCGCTGTTGTTCGTCTTGACTCATCGGAGGAGCTCTTTTATCGCGCTGCTGGGATCTTCGCGTCTTGGAAACGTGTTACTCGTGTACGCTTTCCAGTTCGAGGGTCAAGCGCAAAATACAACTTCGATGTGTCCGTGGTTAGTCTATGGCAATTAGATGGATGGCAGGATGGTACTTGTATGGCCTCACTGATGAGAGGTTTTATTGTTTTGTTGTTTTGCCTGTTCCCTCTGCTAGCTGTGGTAGGCGAAAGGTTTTCTATGAAAGGAATTTATCTTTCGTTTAGTTATTCTATTTAGTTATTCTATAACTATAAGATAAATTGGCCAAAAGGAACTTGGCTATAAATCAATGGTCTTAGATATCACACTAAAAACTAGTGGAAATTGTTAAGATAAGTGCAGTTTTGTGTGCTGTGACTGCCTTTGCTGGAGCATGCGTGCGCTTCTCCAGTTATGAAAAAAAGAGCGAACAGTAAGACAAAAGAGTGTGTGCAGCATGGCGCCGGGGCGTGCGAACATATATTTTAATAGGAACAAAATGTGATAAGTTTAATTAACTGATTGAGTTCCAGAGGTTATTGAAAAAACACTGTCGAAGAATCCCAAACAGCGCAACCGCGCTTTCTCTGAATGAGTACTGGGTTTTCTCGACATAAAATCTCAACAGCGCGATCACGCTGCTTGGGACTCAAACGGTTAAAGATCCTTTCATTAAAACAAATATAATAAACAATTTTGTATACGTATACTCTTTCCCAAAATTTTTTCAAAGTGATGACACTTTTCTATAACAATGCACATATATTTTAATAGAAATGATAATAAAAAGTATAGAATGTACTAAACTCGAACTCTGTCCAACCAAAATAATCAAGATATACCTGAGATTAATCTCTGCTTGCACATCTAAATAAAAATAGATTGCCCAGTCTCGATATCTTTTCAGAAAAAAAAAATGCACTAAACAATACTAAAGGAAATTAATCAAAAATTGTGAAATCGAATTAGAGCACATCCATTGTGCATATTCAACAAATCAAGTGTCAAAGAGCAATTGTCCATCCACGTCTATGCTCATTTCCCATTCATCCTCCACTCCAGCATCCTGGCTCGGTTGGACACGATAAAAATTATGAAACACTTTTATCCGTCGGTGCATAGCGATGAATTCCCGTCTGGGCTGCGAGCAGACGAGGATTTGCGACCCCGTCTGATCGATATTCCTTTATCGGGGTCGTTGATCGAGGGCGCCGCGCGACCGTTTCACCAATTCTTTCAGAGCTCGATGCAACGAAACCGCGCCCACGCATTAGACCGTATATCTCCGCGGAAGGAATTCGTGGCCAGGAATGCTTCGAGACCAAGTCGATACGACCAGGCCACGTATTTATTTCTGTGTTCGAAGTGGCTCGGGCACGACTCTACGCGAACAAGAAGAGACCAACTCCCCGCGGGGATGCTGCAGAGAGTCGCCGCTGGATGAGCCCAGCAATTTATTATTTTATCATTGTCCCGAAGGCAGCCGCGTATCGCCGCTACGACGTCATAAATCCTCGTGCATCGGCATCGATGTTCGTCGCGTCTCCGCCCGCATGTATCGGGGTCATTTCGTAGGTAATATCGTTTCTTATCTACCTTGCGTTGCAGTCATGGTCCCGTTTCATAGACGGGGGTATTTCGAGGAATGGGGAGTATTTCTGACAACTGTGCGGTGGAATGAGCATATATTCTATTGGGGAGGCCAGTTGGGGGATGCTTGAAGGGACTTGGCTCGAAGCTGGAACGAATTGGAGTTCTGTACTTCCGGGTTGAAAGTTAGCAATGTGTATTGTGATGTGTTTAATAAAGGAAAGTAGGTAAAAGCAGATAATTTTTATAAGTAACTATTTGACCACTGTTTTCGATACTACCCTTATTCCATCGAGTGGTTAGACTGATCTTCTATAGCAAACGAAGATTAAATTCATGTTTACACAACGGATTTCAGAAGATAAATAAAGACTTAAATGAAAGAACAGACAATCAGTGCAAGCGGACAATTTTTATAAGTAACTATTTGATCACTGTTTTCGATACTACCCTTATTCCATCGTCAAATTGATCTTCTATAGCGAACGAAGATTAAATCCATGTTTACACAACGGATTCCAGAAGATAAATAAAGACTTAAATGAAAGAACAGACAACCAGTGTAAGCAGACAATTTTTATAAGTAACTATTTGATCACTGTTTTCGATACTACCCTTATTCCATCGACTGGTCAAATTGATCTTCTATAGCGAACGAAGATTAAATCCATGTTTACACAACGGATTCCAGAAGATAAATAAAGACTTAAATGAAAGAACAGACAATCAGTGCAAGCGGACAATTTTTATAAGTAACTATTTGATCACTGTTTTCGACACTACCCTTATTCCATCGAGTGGTTGGACTGATCTTCTATAGCGAACGAAGATTAAATTCATTTTTACACGAGTTCGATTTGGATTTTCCCGTTCGCGTCACATGCTATCCAGAACGAAATGAATTTTCTGCCCCATCGGCAGTCAGGTTACGCGTAAAACGCGGTAAAAGGATGACCGTGGAGCACCGTTAGACACTCGGCTCTTTATTTGCTCTCCGAATTCATAACCCGAGAGGAAGAGCAGTCGAGACCGTCTCGCGGGAAGCGAGAGGGACGGAGGGCCGCGGGGGTGTTCGTGAGGGACGTGGACGTCCCACCTAGAATTCCGAAAAACCTGTCCAAACGAGGCTTTTAGGCTGCCCCGGGACGAATGTCGCCCGCGGATACCCGACGAATCTTGAGAAAGAGTCCCTAATTGAGAAGAGTCAGATAACAACGACGGCGCTGGTCAAGCTTTTATTTTCGGTTCGATTGAAGTCCGAGTGACGAGACGTAGAAACTACTTACTATGAGTAAGAACACCTATTCTCCCATAAAATGTACAAGGTCACGAATGTCGGAGGTAGGAGTACTCGTTTCCTAACTCCCACGAAGGATGTTTCGATGAAGTCAACTAACAGGAATTCTCAGGTCCAAATAAAGTGCCGAAGTAAAAAGCAAAGATGTATTACGAATTGTTTCGAAGAAAATGCTTGGGAGAGCATCATAGAATTATGATAAATTATTTTGAGGTATGAGAATGTTTTATTTGCGAATAAAAAGTAGAATTTGTTTCCCTTGCATTCTTCATTTACTCGACTCAAATTCTGTCCATTTCTGGTTCATGGCGGACAGTCTAGCATGGGGACTGCGAGATTCCCTGGAATCGGCGATGGTTTATTTGAAATACTGTTAACTTATCGCCCAGTTCTACGGCGATACCTTAGCCGCGTGGATGTAAACAATCCCAAAGCGTATCTACGCGTGCGCAAATAATCTTCAACCGAACGCGGTATAAATACTCCGCCGCGAATGCTGACCATGAATCGTTCTGTTCTCCTTGCAACGCGGTGAAGAAATTCGCCAGACATTCTCGTAGGTCGAGATACATAGAGAACACTCACAACTGGACTCCATTTTAAACCCAACCTAAACCAAGCTCGGCATTTAACTGAATCTCTCAACTTAAAAATAGAAAAATATGGTTTATGTTACTGAGAGGTCTGTATTTTATAAACAATAACGAAACCAACGAAATGATGACTTAAACTACTCCTATTTCTACGTTAAGTGTAACGTACATCAAGCCCAACCTAACCAAAGCTCGTCATTTAACTAAATCTCTCAATTTAAAAATAGGAAAATATGGTTTACGTTATTGAAGGGCCTGTATTTTATAAGCAATTTAAAGCTCAGCGAAATGATGACTTAAACCCAGCTCCCTATTTCCACATGGATTGCAACGTACTTCAATCTGAACCAGAGAAAAAAGCCTTCTACCTTCTGTCGCGGCAGCCAGAACAGAAAAGCTCTGAAAATTCGAGGAACACGACTGAATAATCAACGATAAAGACACACCTTTCGGTGACACGTATCGTAGACGTTTTATAGTTCGCGACAAGACTGAGATACGTTCACATTTTATTTCTAAAAAGAAAGGGAGCACAGCTCAGTTCCATTTTTGCTCCTCGTAATCGCATCTCGCAAGCTACGACTCGAGCCTCGTTACCGTTTCCATAAATCTTAGTAAAAATTCAGGGGAGGGTATGCCACGATTTATGGAATTAGCGGTGCGATATTTTATGTCTGTCGGCCGAAAGGATTATTATAGGACGCGTCAGGCAGTTTCGAAGGGACACCTTCGGCGTGTTTAAAAATTCTTAACCCCTCCGACTCGACGATTTTGTATCTGATGCACTCGTGATTTTTCACGTTTAATTGATACCGTCGATATCGTTAATGTGGTCTCGAAAAATTCCAACTACGCGGAATAAACGAGTGCATTTTTCGCCACGTTCGTGCGGGTCGGCGGTCACGGGCTCCACTCTTCCCAGATCAGCATATTTTAATTGAAACGAAATTCCCGCGGTTACGTAATAAGCGCTTTTACGTTGGATCACGTACTGGCTCAAACTATGCCGGGGATGCGTCTAATTTTAAATCCTGTTTGTAAGCTCCTCGGTGTTTCCACGAGTCAAGCGTAAATAAGAATTCATACGCGTCGATGTACAGTGTGGTTGCAGGAACTGGACCAAGACGTGGTTCAAAGAGTTACACAGTATGTTATACAGCTTATTTCGACAGTAACTACGTCAAATGTCTCATTTCTAGTACAGTTATATCGTACCCAAAATGATCTTCGAAGAAATTGCTTGATGTGTCTTCATACTTTCTCTTATTTTGTCATTTTGGCACACCCTGTAGCTTCAACTAGTAACAGAAACGTATCGAATGTCGGTCAACCTGTGGCGAGAGAGGCACGAATTTCAAACGTTCGAGCTCTTGTCTTGGCACCAGAAGAGCTTCTTTACAAATCATGTGCTCAACAGTTTCCAACGAAACGCTCCCTCTTCGTTACCTCCCTTTCAAACCAGGTCCCTCATTTTACCTGAATTTTCCATATTCTTACCTCTTGGGCCATCCTGAAACTCCTTAGATCTCCACTTCATTTCTGTCCTGTGTTATTTTCTCTTGAACTCTCAAAAATAAATATCAACGAATCACATCGTTTCGATCCTGAGGTCTCCATAGCTTAATTTTTGTCGAGCGTTTGTTTCCATTGGTGTCTCACAATTAAATATCACATCGTTTCAAAACAGCGAAATCACCCTGTACTAGCCTAGTTACCCTTTAACACCAACTGCAATAGGAAAGTTTCGGCCATTCTGGAGAAGAATAATCCCACTAAAGATGCCACGATCCTATGATTTCTCGATCTTTCTCCCTGAATACTTTCCGTAGCAGCTGCTGCAACCAAGGCGAGATATCATCGGTACACCAGCGTGTTTGGTTCCACTCCCTTGGCATATAATACTTGCGTACTATATATAACGGCGTGCTTGCATGATTTACAACCAGCGTTTTAAGGCCACCCAGCGTCGCCGCGTAATACTATTAATGATAAACATTTTCGACGATGCGTGCTCGTGTACCTCGCGTCGGGACTTAACCGCGAACGCGGCGCAGACTTAAGACGGCTAATTTAATGGAATCATTTGCGGCGGGAGAGCTTTATGTTAATAACCCGGCCCTGAGAAACGTTCCGACTCGCACAATGGAACCCGTGCTGCGTACAACTCAATCTCGAGATCAAATTGCGTCTCGAAAAGTAATAAAATATTAAGGGCGGGTTTATTAAAATCGACTCGAGAAACCGTAGACCAAGAGGAAGTTCCCGAGGATTTCAAGACGTTTTCGGCTGCTGGAGGCTGGGAGAACTTTGGGAATTTTGGCCGAGGTGGTGGGACAGCCCCAACAATTTCATTATCGCATCCCTTAGGTGGAGTTGTGGTTGGCTAAATACTAGGGACATATGCTGCAGTGTTTGATTAAAAGCAATTTTTTGGAGACTATCTTCTTGTCTTTACTGTGGGTAATGTGTGAGGGATGAAAGAGAATAAGCAGCCAGTCAAAATAATATTCAGGAATCCTATTAAGTACTACTACTACGCCAATGTCGTTAAATATAGTATTTAACATTTAATCTTCATACATATTTAACATTCGTTTCGATCCTCAAATTCAATATTCACAAAGATGGTAGAATGGAGTGTAAGGTACTCCTCAATCTCGAACAGGAATCAAGGGAAAATATCAATGGGCCGTGAAGGCTTATTAAAATCGAGCGGAGAAATCTTCGGAATTTCTAAAAGAAAGTTCCCTGGATTTCGAGAAATTTTCGTCGCGTGCTGAAAGATATTCGAACAACTTGGAATTTCACCGCGTTTTCAGCTCGACTCCAACAATTTCATTTTCTCACCCTTTCGGCGGAGTCGAGGTTAGCTGAATATTAGACGCGCGGATAAGTGGTACAGTTTTCGTGTAGCCTTATTAAAAGCATGCAGTAAACCAATGGAATGCACACAGACTTGGATTAAATAGTCCGTTACAGTATTAATAATATTACCCTCGATATTTCTAATCAAAATTATTCTTTTCATAAACAGAAGGATATTGGTCCAATTCATTCTACCCAATCAAAAAATCAATGTATTATAAAATGATCGAAGATATTAAGCTGTCCAAGTATACAAAATTCCTAAAATCCCTGTCAGTGTCCGGTGACAGTTGTCCTGCTACCTACTTAAATAAATAAACACATAAATTCTGCTTTCACTCGAGTACCTTCGCTACCGAGTCCGCGACAACTCAATTAACGTGAGTGGTCCCGTCCAAAGCATCGAGTCTCACGCATACTCCAGTCGATTAGACCGTATTCTTTCCCCGTGGTAGCATAATCTCCAACAGGATCGATAGAGCGAGGAATTTCGGTTGAGGAATGACGCGGGAAGCTCCACGGCGCGCGACATTCCGCGCGAGTTTATCGGCTACGCAGATCCATCGATCGCGAACCGGTAGCCGTGCCGATCGAGAGCTCTGTACACGTGCACGAGAGCGTTCTGCACGGTAGATCTTACATTAGCCGTGCACAGCGACGGCATTAATCGGTCGAAGCGAAGCGCGCGCGTTAGGCGAGAAAGGCAGCCTGTATTCGAACGTTCGAAGGTGGGCATCCATTAGCATAAGAACCGAGAAAGATTTCTTCTCCCAGATAGCTGTTCCCTTATTTACAACGTGTCAAGGTTAATCATTCTGCTCGCAGCTCCAGCTCAGGGGAAGATGCTCCGCGGCTGCAAGAAGTTAATTAAAATAATCGTCGATTTTCTTACTTTCACTTCGGGAACATCTCATTTTGGGTAGAATAAATAGGATCCCTCTATCTAGGACAGATTATTCTAATTAAAAAACAGAGGATATACTTTCAGCAACCAGGAGAAAAACAGACGAAATATGTTACTTGAAGGGCTCTTTTTAAAAAAAAAAGTTTCACTTCGTGTTTTACAAAGATGAAAGCAAATCCGAGTGTGCTTACTCATTTCAAGTCGTTGCACAGGGCTTTTATAATCCTATTAAGAGAATCCTCTTTTTAATTCTTCATTCTGTACTATTTATATACAGAAAATCTGTTTTCATTTCGATTTCTGAGGATTATTTATAGGCACGACTAAAGAGTTACTTCAGAATCTAGCATTATGTCTCATCTACTACAAAATCTCTTCGCTTTTCACAGGTTTGGATAAAGTGATTTTGGACGAAACAGTTCACTGTACACGGAAGCGCAGCAGCCATCACTCCAGGTGATCAGACATTCCGAACTTTACGCAAGACGCAGCACCGTACAGAGCACTAAAGGGTTACGGGAGACGATAAAGCCATTGAATAGCCTTTGAGAAAGTGATAAGAGCCAGCGCGCTGGTTTTCATTGCTGCGAACTAGATTCCATCAAGGGACGTTGCCCCTCGTCCGGGCATAAAGATTATTATTCTGCGATTGCGAGCGTGAAACTGGCCCCCAGCACGTCCTCCGCACCCGGAATATACGGAGATCCAATCTCGAGCCAGCACGTAAATCCTGCACAGCCAGCCAGGAGAGAGTCGTCGCGTCCCTGAACGAAATTAGAATAATTACGTATTACATCCTGTCTCGAGGATGTTACAAAAATCCACGAGTTCTTCCTTGTAGACTCCCAGGAATGAGTTTACTGGAAACGTCGATGGAGATGGTCCGAACGTGGACAGAATTTTATTAGATAAGTAGAAACCTTGTAGGACGACCTTGTGCACCTGGGAAGATGAGAGCCATTGATTTCGTCCTGGTGTAACTTCCACGTGAAATTAATTTTAGTATTTTATTTGAAGAGAAATTTAAAAATCTTGTAAAACGATAATAGAATCTCTGAAGATAGAGATATAGAAATTCTTGGCTCGAAATAAATAAATCGACTCAAACTTGCAAGGACCATTGCTTTTATCCTAGTAGCTTCCACTTTCATTACTTTATTATTTTCTAAGATAGAAGTACTGCGAGAAAAGAGCCGAGTTTGGGAATTCAAATATGAGTTGCCATCTATTAGCGATCTGTGCAAAAGGGATCGAACTCTGTGGAACGACAGCCGAACAGTTGAAAAAGAAAAGGAAAACGGAGTCTGTTGACAGCTTGTACAGAGATATATTAAAGAGAAGAATAGAAGTAATTTGGTATGTGCTTAAATTAAAAATTAAAACTGTTTCTTCTACAACCTTTGTATCCAAGAAGTCCTACATGTACGTATACTTCAAGCGACTACCCCGACGTCTATTTTCATCGAACAAAAGATGAAAAGGTCTTCTATTCGTTACTCGGCCATTTTCACGTCGATGAGAAATTTACTCGTCTCCGTTTTGAAGCATCCTCTCTTCCTTGAACGCGTCAAAGTTTCCACGGAACGTCTAGCTTCTTTGGAGGGAATTCTTTATTTTCCTTAGCTCCTCTCAAGGCACGACGAACTCCCGTCGACGGCTACCCGGTAAATTACGTTTGACACGCGACGCGTGAACGCGGACTCGCTTGGCTGCTGGGAATTAGCGGAGATTTTCCGTGCGCGCGGAACACCTGGCCCAAGTTAGCGTACCTAACCGAGATGGCTGCACAGAGTGACGCGTTTGGAAAGCCGAGAGTGGCCAATTAACCCCCTGCCGCGTGATTTTCATTTTTTCAGACTTTTCCAACCGTAAATTCTATCTTCATTATTGGATCAGAAATTGTATCTTGATGGGAATGGTATCTTAATTGTACAGATATCTTAATTGATCAGAAATTCTATCTAAATTGCTGGATCTCTTTAATTATAACGGGGGAGATTGAATTCCAAGAGAATCGTAGAGATTCTTATGAATATTAGATTGTCCCGAAAGTTTCTTCCATTTTAATAATAAGTAATACGTACACAACATTTTGCTCCATTACTGTTACAACATTAACATCTAAGAAATTAGGTTCTCTATTTATGTGAACACTGCCATGCAAAATAGCTGAGTGCAAGTCACGAAAGAAACTTTTGGGACACCCTAATAGATCGCACTTGAAAGGAATTGTTGATCGTATTGGATCGAAGGTTTGAATCACAATTATCACTAGACTGCGGATCTTTATGAAAAATAAAATCTTTGCGAACGTGCCTACAAAAATTGAATCTGAATAGGAATTTATTTTATTCTGCAAATGTTATAACATGAACTTTACTTTCAATCTATTTTATATTCTTGCATATTGTTTGCATTTTGTGGGTTCTTGATCATTCAAATTTCCTATAAATGCATAAAGATCCGCAGTCTAATTATCAGTAATTCACCACGAAGGATGACTATAGCCCACTGTATACATATACATATTCGCTAATTCGTCACATCGAATGAGTGAAAAATTCAATCAAACCAATGTAAAAGTGATACAAAAATTTGTTCTGTACAAACTCCTCAAACCTTTACAAATTTTAATTAAAAGCCCCAAATCTCAAAGCTCCATTAACAAATCTTCTACCTTCCTTCAAAAACTTCACCAATGACGCCTAAAAATCAAGAAAAGATGTAACTTTTTACCCCATAACTATGGATCCCTGGAGAACCTGTTCGTGGATCGCGTATAGAGGATAATTAAACAGTGGCGCGATGAGGCGGGTGTTAATTCAACGCACGATCAGCGCAGCGCGTGAAAGGGATTCCAGTGAAACAGAGGGACGGTGTTGCGCGTGTTCCCATTGGTTGGCGTCCGCACACGATGTTTCACGATCGACGTACGCGTCAAGTGCGATCTGTCGCTGTACGATGCACTGGCATGCAAGCGCCTACGTGCGCGTTCCTGCACTCTTGCGTGGACGCGTTGCCCGCGCGGAAATGCGAGTGCCCATGGGAATGCGCTAGGTGTCTCGTGACACGTCCGAACCGACAACGCTGGGATCGAAACAAGCCGGATGACGATCATTTCGCTCGTTTAAAGACCCGTTTCGACTATGGATCGACGCTGGATCATTTTTCTCGCGGTGAACTTTACGAGGGAAACGTTATCGATGTGTTTATTATTGCATTTGTACGTTTGAGGTCTTTATTCAGGTCGATGTGAAAGAGGAAAGGAGATGAATTGAAATATAAAACGTAGCAATTATTATGGATAAAAGTACACGGTGTATCTGAAGCTATGTACAATGATTTTATCTTTAAAAAATCGGTTATATGACTGTATTATTTTTAATTCAATAGGCGAAAGAAACTATGAACAGGAGCCGTGGATAAAAGCGTTGTTGCATAGCTTTGTGAAAAAATTGTCTGAAACTTACTCAGAAATTTTTCAGTCGTTGATATATTTTAAGTTTCCTAAAAAAGACCCGAGTATTATAAAAAAAAAAAAATTTTGTACATGCATAATTATTCCTTCCTGCAGAGCCTCCGACGCACATCCAGTCATAATCTCTAAGCAAGCCAAGTGTGTACCGCTAAATAAAAATTCTCAGGCAAAGAAACCAACGTTAACGTTCCATTATGACCGCGAAAAACTGGCTAATGAGAAGCCATTTCACGCTAAACGCTTGTCAATCCTTTAACGACGGACATTTTGGCCAACGTTTAGCGATTCGTCCCGCCATTTGGCTTTCCAATGAACGAAAATTACGCTTGATAAGTGGAATATTCAAGCCATCGCGCGTTTCAAAACTTCCGACCTCGAGCTTAAACAGGTCGCGAGGAATTATAACTATAATGACCCCCGGTAATACGATTGGCCCACGCGGTGAGATAATCGCATTTTATTACGTGAACTACCCCTGCGCCTCGCTGTTCACGAAGGAAGTGCCTTGATATTCGTTATTAGCGATCGTTAAAATTAATCCGGCTTAAGGGAACAGCTAAGAGGATCGGAACACCGCCAATTTTCTTCGACAAAGGGTTAGCGGCATCGTGGTGCTCTTTCTTCCGTGAACGGAGCCCTCAGCAGGGCGAGGAAGACTTAACCGGGAGAATGAAGATTCACGAACCTAACGAGAGTAAAAATATTCACGCCGTGAGCGGGGGGGGGGGGGGGGCGACGACAAAATCGTCCGTTAACACTTTATTTACCGGGAGTCTATTTATAGCCTTTTCAATTGCAGTATTTAGCTAATCGAATTTATTTACTGTGTCGATGCTTGCCTACTTACAATATCCAGTGTTTGGAAACAGTAACAGTATGTAGGAATTATTGTCAGCCTAGATTGGCATATGCTACCGTAGGAAATTCTTTTTTGAATTAAAGACTGTTTCTAAATAGCCCGGTAGATAAAATGTTAATATGAAAAGCCCTGGGTCGAAATACCTAAATGTTTCTCTAAGTGGACATAGATTACCATACACGAAGACTACTAGCACACTATTTGCCAAATACAGTCCAACAGAAATTCATGAATTTTCCAAGCATTCGATTCGCCAGGAAAAGTTTACTGGAAATTAACAAAAGCAACTTAATTTTGAGTGTACCGAAGCAAATACACCAACAACGTTTCCCTTCATTCCTACAAAAATTTACCTTTTTTTCCGAAGGACCTTCTAAAAAGTTTAGAAACCACTGCTTCAAACTAACTCTCGGTCCAAGTTCTTATTTCCCAAACATTCCTCTCGCGTTTATCGCCATGCCACAATAATTGCGCCACCGAGAGTGGCAACAGATGCACTGTTTGAAACGGTTAACTCCTCACTTTTCCCTGGCGGTACATTAGCCCAACCACGGCGCCGTAAAAAAAAAAAAAAAAAAAAACTTTCCCTGCGCGAGCACTCTCAACGAATAAACTTTGCCCTAGGCTTTTTCCTGCGTGTACCTGTGCAACGATACAAAACGAAACAGAGGAGCCTCACTCTCATTTTTCACGCTCGACGAGCCTCGGCTCGTGTATCGTTTCTCGCGGATCACAATAGAAAGAAAAACGTTTGGAGGAGGGAGGGTGAAAAGCTTCAAAGCTACGTTGTTAATAACGTGTTACGCGACAGTTGCGAATAGCAATCGACGCGACAATGAAAATCGCCCGAGCCACTCGAACGAGCATACTCAAATACGTCGAGGCCATTATTAATGGGTAATTAGTAGCTCAACCCGACGATCCTGCCAACTGTATAATTAAACCTTCCTGGACTCTGGCCGATCTCCCGTGGAAAGTTCATCCCGTCGTCGAAATTGCAGTAATCCTGGCCCGCTGGATTTTACGTATTATGAGACGGTTCGATTGACGAGCCATTGCGCCAGAAAGTTGCAAACAGAAAGTTAATGAAATAACGACCGACAGGAAAGACCCTTCTGGCCAATTGGCGGCCTACAATGGGAGTGAAACTTTGATCATCTGAGCTAGAATTTGGGAATTTTTCTTTTACGATTCGTCGAATGTTTATATGTGGGAATTTTAATTACAATTTTTTGAAGTCAGGAAAATAATGATTTTACATGTCCTGTATTTTCTCCTGCAAAGAAACAATAATTTACTGCAGAAATATGTGAACCAAAATGTTCTCGCGAAGTCTCCCACTGTCGAGTCTCCCACTGTGCATCGAGAGTAATTAAACAAATTTTTGTTTCTTTCTGTCCAGGAGTAAGTAATATAGAAAGATATCAATTTAAAATGTACTGTGTTTACGGAAGTATCGAAAGTGAATGAAGTTTCTTCCAATTTTGCAAGCCTCCAAAATGAAGCGAATTTAATTTAGAATATTTTGTCTATATCTTTCGTAATTCAAGAGTTGCCTAGACATCGATACAAAGGATGTTCCTCTCTCAAAATTGAATAGCATAGATCTCAAGTTGGACCAACATGGGTGCAAAATTTCATCGAGATGGTTCCCTTACGAGCGACGCGTCTCCTTTGACGGTCTCCAGTTCGGTCCTATTCTCGTCGAGTAATTAGATCATCGACATAACGGTTAATTAAACGATACAGTGGGCTGGAGACACGGAGAAAGGAGTCGAGTCGCTTTTTGTGGCTGTAATTGCCGGTTGGTAATAAATCGGAGTCGCGTAATAACCTGCCGTAGAGCAACTACTAATTACTTAATTTCCCTCCATGTTTCCCTGAGACCTGCCATCGACTCCCTGATCTAACGACGAAGTTCTTCAGCTAGATCTCCCCTTTGAACCGCAGACACGTTGGTCGAACTAAAATACTAAGCTATCCCATATTTCATTCTATTCTTATTTTATCTTTTCTATTATGCCTAGACCTCTTCGAAGGAGTTTCTATTTTCGGGCACTGAATTGTTAGTCGATGAATTTTTGTCTCGAACACCATTAACCCTTTGCACTCGAGGCACTTTTTTTCTGATATCTCCCAGTAACTCAAATGCTCAGCTTAGATTGACTTGGAAGATGTAGCCGGATTCGTGATCGCAAACTAATTTCAGATTTTACTGCATCTTTTACTGACCTTTACTGCACTGATAATCATTTTATTGACACTTCGAGTTCCAAAGAAATGAAACGTAAACAAATATTATTGTTGGTTGATTTACTGCGCAAAAACCTAGTGGTGATCGAGAGTCACCTCTCGAGTACAAAGGGTTAAAACTGTGCGTTTTCCAAACTTTGCAAGCTCGTTTATACATACTTCAAAAAGTCCTGTATTTTCTCCTGCAAAGAAGCAATAATTTACTGCAGAAATATGTGAACCAAAATGCTCTCGCGAAGTCTCCCCCTATCCTGTGCATCGAGAGTAATCAAACAAATTTTTATTTCTTTCTATCAAGGAGTAAGTAATATAGAAAGAAATCAATTTATCCCAAAGTTCCAAGACCCTCTCTAAAGTCCCCGGCAAAGGGTGGCTCCGAGACGCGTCGATAGGGTAGCCAAGCATTCACTGTCTGCAAGAAAGGGGGTAAAAAGAGTCGCAAGAATTAATGGCGCAATTTTCGCGCAGCCTCGTGGGGACCTTTCAACCGCGGGAACAAGCTTTCCCTTTTCGCCTCGCGGTCGTGGACGTTGTAAGCGGGCGCACGAACATCCTGACCCGCGCGATGATGCATCCCATAAAATGCTAATGAAGTTCGTTCGCGCCCGTAAGGTGCAGCCGCGTTGCGGCCACGTTGAATTTAAAGACGCCACGTGGCGGAGAACGAAGCAGGCGAAGGAATCGCAAAACGAAGAGGACGGTACAAATCGATCGGTAGCCCTCGCCGCGGTGCATCGCAATTTAATGCATAAAACGTCGTCACCTCGTTGGAGAAGCCCCTAGCCGGCACGTACGCGAGATTAAAAATAAGCAAGAGACTCGTTCGAGCCTTGTATATACCCTGTTATTGCCGGTGCCTTTCCGCGAACGTCCATTTTTCATCGTTTTAGCCCGGTTCGACGCGTCCCATTTTTCTCTCGGCGACGATGGAGAGCAAGCGTAAACGTTTAATAAGATGCCGTCCATAAATTATAGCAAGGCTCTTTTTCGAGACTCTTGACCCTCCTCTGTAAGAAACCGTACGATTTGTCCCCTTGCCTCTAAATTGAACTCGTTTATAACAAGATCGCTACTTTGAAGCATGGTAGTGATCACGAGAACATCAGCAAAGTTCATTGAGGAATATTTGCGCGAGGATTAATTTCCTGCGCATGTAGCTTACGCACCACTCGGTGCCTGCTTCTCAAATGGAGATGCTGAAACTCCTTTGACGTCGAAACAGCGTTTGTTCTTATTGCAGAGCTCTTATTGCACAATGGAATTAGTGTAACGTAAAATATAACTGAGTATCTACAATCTCACAAGTATTCGTACCTTTTATGTCTATTGAACGCATTTGTCTAAATTGATTGATGGGTTTGATGTTTCCAAATAAATCTTTTATTATAAATATATACATTTGTGAAGTCTATTTATGTATAGGTTTATAATGAATCATTTATTTGGAAACGTCACAGCTGTCATTTAATGTAGACAAATTTCTTGAATAAACATAGAGGGGCACGAATACTTACGAGTAGACTACGGATCTTTATGCAAATATATAAGAATAAAAATATAATATATAAGAATAAAAAATATAATATATAAGAATTTATTTTATTCTGCAGATAATATAACATGAACTTTACTTTCAATCTTTTTTATATTCTTGCATATTGTTTGCATTTTGTGGGTTCTTGCACATTCAAATTTCCTATAAATGCATAAAAATACGCAGTCTACTTATGGGACTGACTGTATCTTTAAAACATAATATTGAGAACACCTTTGAACGTAAGGCTCTATTCAAAGCTAGAGTCCATTTCTGAAGATGTCTACCTCCCTAAAAGCGACGATCAATGGACCTGGATTCGCTTTAAACGGCAAAATCTTAACTTTACTTTCTATCACCTATCTCACCACTCGGAAATGCTCTCCACTCCCCTGATATTCCTCAACAATCCTAATGGACCCAAATACAAACGACCATAGTTGATAAAACCGACGTTCAAAGTTCCACAGCGCCCGCTCTCTATCATCGGATTAGCGTCACGCGCGAGCACACCTATAACAGAGAACTATGGCCCGAATTGCGAGTATTCAGACACCAAGAAAGGCTCCGAGCCAAGGAATCCTGTAATTACATGCCCGATGCCGCGACTAGCGTCGAATCCTCAGACTCGGCCTGGCCAGGGTGACTGCACTTGCAGACGCAATCAATGGTAGTAAACGCACGCGTTCAGCGACTGGCATTGTTGCGCGGCCATTGTTCCCTGGCAGGTTATCGTTGCATTATACCCGCATTATCGAGCCTTATTACCAGACGAGTTCAGAGCCCGCCATTCAGAACGGTTTACGTCCACCGCTCCGATGAGCGGCGATTTTCCAATCGCCACCAATGTCTGGACGCTTGACAGAAACAGGAACTTTGAGATACTCGATACACGCAAACAAACGTAGTTTACCTTAAGAAACTAGGAAACGTTGATATAGAAAGTGGAGGCATTTTATATTTCGAAGTTTAGATTGTTGTAGCGATTTTCTAGGCGATATTCTAGCGTTGGTTGCGTTTCGGTTTAACAGCTTTTAAAGTTATATACAGTCAGTCCCGCAAGTATTCGAACCCGGATCAGCAACGTTACAACCTGATACTCTACCAATCTACGCAATGAACCTTGCTAGTCCCATAAATAATCGTACCTTCTATATTTACTGAAGAAATTTGTTTAATTTAAATGGATGCTTCATGTTTCCAAATAAATATGTAGTTGTAAATAAATATATGTGTGAAGTTTATTCACGCATGTTAAATAATGTACCCTGAAATTGTTACAAATTGAAAAACAAGCATAATTTTTTTGTTAAATACGTTCGCCGGGAATTTGTGAACACGTTAGTTTACGTATTCTACAAATAAAGACGTAAGAAAAATAAATAGCGATGATTTTTGTTTGTAGTATCCTTTCACGTAATATGGCTTTACATATAATTCTAATAAAAATGTCTTAACACTTTTCTTTTGGAAGAAAAATCGCAAAAATCATCTGGCCGGGAACTTTTGAACGGCACTGTATTTATAATGAAAAATTGATTAGGAAACATGAACCATGTCATTTAAGTTGGACAAATAAATATAGAGGGTACGAATACTTATGGGACTGACTGTATATGGGTTACTATTGCATAAAGCCATTGGTATGACTGTATTAGCTATGAAAATGTCAGAATAAATGGTGATGGTATACTAAACGTTTCTCTCAAGAAAACTTTACTTAATTTTCACCTCAGTCTCGCTTGCCAAGCGTCGTAAAACTGTCGATTGCCATCTGAGAAACATAAGCCTCGTGGTGCGTAAGGTAGATGCGCAGAAGTCGCCTCCCGCGCATTCATCGTTCTCAACTGGCACTGCTAAGAAATTGTCGCCATGAAAACTAAAAGGAACTATTTACACGACGCCATTTCACGGAGACGATCGTCAGTAAACGCTGTCCGAGCGTTGTAAAAACATAAATGGTTTATTTTCGCGCTGACGACGCACTTCTCTCTCGTGTTTCGCTCGACTGCGCCCGGTGTATCGAGGACGTAACTGGATGGTACTTACGAACAACACCACGTTGTAAATGTGAAGAACGTATTTCAGGAAGTTCACGGAGCAGCAGCCGTCGTCTCTGGTCCTCAGCCTGGTGGAAGTGCCAGGCAGCCTCTCAGCGCTTTTAGCCATCATTGGTTGATTCGTTTCTTCGCGGATCTCCGTCTCTGTCGTCGTCGTCGTCGTCGTCGCGATCGTCGTCACCTCGTCACCGACTCTGAAAGCACACGAAATACGGCTCGTTAGAGTGCTTTCCTCGGAACGCACGCTACGAAGAATAGAACCGAGGTATTGAATCGCTCGATGGAATTCGATCCCGTCGTTGCAGCAAAATTGCGTTTTTCGTCGCGCTATCCCCGACGATTCTTCTCGTTGCGAATTCCTCGAGAGTGTCTTACGCTTGAATTGCGAGTAAATCTATCTCGTCGCGTCGCCCCGAACGATCCTTGGCCGTTGGCCAGCGACCATCACGCACTGTTGAACTTTTGGTCGAGGTACAGGTAAGGAAATCGAATCGATCGCTATTTATTTGACTGCGATAGCGCTGGAAAAATCGATACGGGCGAATCGAGGCGCTTGAAAGACTACTCGAAGAGGTAGAGTTTAAAAGGACTCGAGATAAACAATTGGTGCTTAGCGATCAAGTGATCCTTTAAATTTAAATAGCTTCTTTATTTGAACGTTTCGATCCGAGTTTATAACCTTCAAGAATCGTGAGTGTTTTCATTATTAATTTCACTTTGTAATGGATGCATTACGTTAATAATATTCGATTAAATTGAGTGTGGTATTATGGTAAGTCATTTGGGGCTCTCAGTAATGAAATTGTGGAGGAACAGAGGCGGCCAAATTGAATGAAACCAGGAGGCAACGTTGCAGGAAGCGGGAAAAGAGCAACGATCAAGGAACCGGAAGTAACTTTGTCGCAGTTCAAAGGATAAACGACATGCGTTGGCACGAGCCCATCGCTAACGTCGTTTCACATTGCCAAGGAATGCCAGACTTCCACGGCTCGAATACGCTGCCGTATCCGATCGACCGCTCCCTTTTCCCTTTACCTTTTATACCCCTTTTCCACCTTGGCGCAGACCTAACCCTATGTACTAACCCCCCGTTGCGTGCAGACACCAAGAGACCGCAAAGTCTTATCTTCTGGACGAGCTGGTCTCAATCTAGTCGTTATTATTTACGCGAGAACGAGTTTCCCAGAGGTCATAAATAATACGAAGGTGATTTTCCTTGAAATTGTCCACGAAAAATTTTAGGGTTAAATATACTTCACAGAGTTGCAAAAAGGAAATGTTTACTGTGTATTTTACGTCAAAATATACAACTACCGCTCGCCATTTTTCTTCTTGACTAATTAATTCCATCGTAGAATCCAACGTTTAACAATGACGTTAACTTTCCAAATTAACGCTCCCCTTCGCGTGCTCGCACGGTATCTGAACCGCCACGATCGAGTTCCCAATTTCGCCAAACGTGCCCGATTACACCGCGCCGGCAAATATTTCTCACAGTGTCCAAGAACAATTCGTTTACTCGCGATAACGACGAGTCGAGAATTAATTAGGAACCATGGAAAGGTCAGAGAGGGGGTAGGGTCGCCTATTTACGGACCGTTAATTGTGTTTCCGCAATTAGGGCCGCGCGTTATCGGGAACCCGCAAAACCGCCGAATAAAGGCGTAATTGAGCCTGGGCCAACGCGTTCCTTAGTCGCGGGGCTGAATTTTGGTCAACCGTCGGGGGTGAATTCAAAAGGGGATAAAACGCCTGGCTAATGAGAACGAAGAGACGACGCAGGGCACCGTTCCAGGGGGTTTGGAGGGGAAGGGGCGGCTTCGGACGAGGAGAAAGACGAAGGTGATTGCAGCGGTGCACTCAAGAAATCTGAGCAGAGAAGATGAAAGAAGAGAAACCGCGAAATTAAATGGGTGTGACCCGTTCCTTTCGTGTGGGCGAAGTAGTTTCGACCCCGCGAGGGGATCCATAAAGGAAAGTTCCCGCCCGGATGTACCGGTCTCGTACGTTATTCTTATGTTTTTCTTTCTTTTTTTATTAGCAAACTGCGAGCCCGAGACGCTTAATAAACGGTAGGGTGGATAACGTTCCGCGGTTATTAGCATGGTCGATTTTTTTATGAAGGTTCTGGTCGAGCAAATATCACGGTGTATCTTCTGAAAGTTCTGAGACGGGCTTATTTACATTAAACAGTGTGAAATGTTATGTATGCTGCTTTTGTTCCTTCAATGTGGATGTTTTAGTAAAATGCATTTGAAAAGAAGAAGTATACATGTACTCAAACTCGATATTTTAAATTTAATTGTTATAGAAACGATATTCAGGTATATAATTATTACATGAAATGACATCAAATATTCTATAAATTCAAATTAAATGAACGAACGTTCCAGCAAAGCTACTTTTCTACCATTCTTGATATTCTAAAGTAAAATAACGAGTAGTAATACATAACAGAGATGGAATGAATTTTTTCAATTGCCAGAACGTTTGCGTTAATTAAGGTATGTTCGACGAGTGACTTGTCCAGATTCCATCAGTTTCGACCTGGCCGGAGGAAAAACTTTCCGACACGGTTACACGTGTACGTGTCTCTCCAGGATAACGGACGTGGAAATAATCAACGGCGGTGACAGGAAAAATAATTCAACCGCCACGCGCCACTCGCCCAATAAGGTACTCCCGGCAACCCACGTGCCACGGGAACTTAAGGTAACATCGAACGCCCACGCAAACCCGCGACCCACGTTCGCGATGACGCACCGATATGCATCTCGAATCTGTTTTTACAGACGTCCTAGAAGAAATATACCGAGGCGTATTGATGGGCCAACCGTCTCCCAGACGCCCATATGTGTCCAAGATTGCTTTCTCCCATCCCATCATTAATTCTGGATTCATTCCTCATTTCTACAGCTATTACATAAACATGCGTATGAAGAGAGGGTTGATAGAGAGAAAAATGTGAGAAAGTATGATGCTTTGCATTACTTTTCTTTTTAAAGGAATGCCTTAAATTTAAATACGGATTAATTCTATATATTTAAATCGGTAAATAGTACCAGAACCTCTCACTTCCCCAGCTGTTATATAAACATGCGTATGAAGAGACGGTTGATGAGAGAGAAAAATTTAAGAAAGAACGATGCTTAGCATACTTGTTTTTTCAAAGGGTGTCCTGAATTCAAATACAGATTAATTCTATATATTTAAATCAGTAAAATAGCTCCAGAATTGAATCCTCAATCAAGGAATAAAAAATACTATGTCCCACGCTGTGTAAACTTTCAAATTCGCCCAGGTCGTAAATGCATAAAATTCGTAGTCCGGTCACGATGACACCATGACAGTATCAATCATGTAGTCCAGCGCGACGCTTCGAATAGAAAATTTAGAAAAAAAAGAGGTCGAACCGTCTCGTCTCGAATTTTATTTCTCTCTTTTTTTTTTTTTATTTTTGACAATCACCCCCATAAGTCTTCCATATGTTGCGTTAATCGTAAACCTGACACGCGCACGGCAAGCCCTCCCATCGAAAACCATGTCTCATAATATATCAGCGACGACATCGGGGGCTGCCGTTCTATCCCTTCCCATCAATTTGCCGCGGTGCCATGTTCCCAGCATAGACATATCCTCATTTATCCCGATGTCCTACACGTCGACAGCCAATTTGCTAATCGAGCCAATCATCCAATCGCATTAACCTTGCCGGCCACTCAGAGACCCCGGTCTCCTTTTTATTGGACGGTTCCTGCGACAGGTTTTAGATTCGCGAAACGGCGGACCTCGAGGTGCGAACGCCCAGCGACCTCGCCTAATTCTCGATCACAGATACAGCATCACGTATACTAGTAGACATTGTGCGCGTCCAAACTCTAATGGAAAGCTTGCCTTAATTCTACCTAGTCTCGATGCTACTTACAGATTTTTAAAACATTTATGCGCGGGTAGTTTCCAAAAATTTGAGAGCTTCTTCCCAGGATCGATTCTTCGTGTCGATATGAATCGAAGAGTCCTTTTCCATTTTGCAATCCAAGGCTTGGTTGTCGAGACATTTAAACTCACCGAGTGTGTGAACACGTGGTCACGTGATCGTCTCGTACGCACGCGTGCGTACCGACGCGATCAGCTGACTGGGACATGAATGGCGCGCGCCCAGAGTCTCATTAATGAAGTTTGATAGCTCGTATCTAGGTAACGAAGCATCCGATAGCAAAATGGTAAAAAACTTTCCGATTTAGTTTGTCGCGAGCAATTGATCCTGTGAAATGATTTGATATTCAGTCCCTGGTAGCGTTGCGAGACTACGATTTCAATTTATTTGAAGAAGAAGGAATGAAGCATGAAAGAAAACGATTTTCGGATAAACTCTAGAACCACTTTGAACGACTTACCTCGACGTCGGCGCGTGCACGTCTGGCAGATCGTAGGGTACAGGATCACGTATTGGCGAGAACATAAAGCGACCGTTCCTCGTACGCTCGATTTAAGACGAAACCGTAATCTGAACGCTCTTTCCTCCCTTTATTCCGCGAACTCCGACCCGTGAAATTCACCCGATAAAGGTGAAATAGTAGGGGAGAATGGCAGGGCAGATTGGCCGATTTTACGCGACCTGGAAACGGGTAAACCGCTGCATTAAACGATTCTGGATATCGCGAACGAATAATAACGATGACGTGGCGGATGTATACTGTCCATGCGTTTCAACCTTACTAATAGATCTTCTTTAGAAAATTCTAATTTAAGTACGCAGCAATTCATTTATAACGTGCAGGAAAATGATGGAAGTTTAAAGATCAGAAACTACGAAGCCAAGTAGAAATAGAAATATAGTTGGAAAACTATGTATATAGTAAATTGCCAAACGAAGATTCCTTTGGGCGAAATGGAAAACAAACAAATCCTCAAAGAGAGAAAAATTGCACGCTTCTGATTTTAATTCCACGCGTATCTATGGGCACCACCTCGCGCGCGTCAATCGCATGGATAGAGAGGCAATCGATCGGAGTCGAAAAAATCCAAATCGACGCCGGTATCGATTTTTATTGCCGCTTTCCATTTGCCCCACACGGTGATTCTACCGCAGGTTGCACCAGCTGGGGCCAGCGTGCAGTGCCTGCAGACGGAAAACTGCAACGCGGGAACCAGCCGACGAACGAGTACGTCGGCCCACGCCATCCGCCTCTGCGTGCAATTGCACCGCGCTGCACCGTGGAAAATTGGATAATGCAGCTGTGAGGGAATAAACGGAATCCATCAGCCGCCATTGCAGAGCCTGGTAATCTCTCTTTCTCTCGATCCTCAGGCTCTGTTCGAATTTTCAGCTATTCCCTACATCCGCAGCCTCGTTGGCTCCCGGGAACTTTTAGAAATTTGTTTTTTCACGGGCTTTTCATCGACGCCGCGTCGTGAGCAAATATAGAGTAATTCGCGAATTCGGTGGCGGTAGCCCATTGTATTAAATGGGAGAATATTTGTCTTTGGGTTCGATCCACGCGTCCAATGGAAGTAAATTATTAACCCTTTGCACTCGGATGTCTCTTCTGAGGGGATATCATAAACGCGGAGCGTAAAATATGTAAAAGTGTATAATTCCTCGAAGCCTTTTATTCGAATATCACGAAAAATCAAAAAAAGTGTGGTACTGTCGCTGGAAGGGATCTTATGAGGTCGTAAACCGAAACAGTAGTTATTGCTTTATTGGCCCAGGTAACTGATCCGTAAGACGACAGGGGTGTCGCGGCTCTAAAGTATACATGCCCACGTTACACCCCGGGGCCCCAAGACTTGATGTTTGCTACGCGGGTTTTTTCCAAATTGGAAAAATCGAAAACTCTTGGCGATGATTAGTTAACAAAGTTTCTACCTACTACAGTATTTTCAATAAAGTCGGCCAACAGAATTATGTGTGAACATACATAAGAAGAAAAAAGTTATTGAAATATGAACATCTTAATTCTGATACCATACGGTCCTGAACGAAAAGTCTAGCTCGGTCCTTGTCTAAAAAGGTGTCAGATTACTAATTGCGATCGACTTAAGCTGTAAAGATCGATGCCCGACCGACTTTACGACCACACAAGTTCCCTCCAAGCGATGGTACATGCATAAAGGCATACTCAAGGAAGGAAAATGGAAAGAATCTCAATATTCTGGGCCTAGAATCCCAAGCGAGATCCTCTGTATCGATTTCAAGAATCGCATGGTGCTTACTGAATCAACGGGACCGCCCGGGGCCGAACCGAGATTTTTTCTTGAAAATTAGCAAACTTTGAAGCGTTATATTAGCGTATTAGTTACATTATGTGATTCCTGTTTACACATTCTGTAACGAAATGCCTTCGAGTGCAAAGGGTTAATAAATTAGAGCAGTTCGCTCTTGGTAGAAATGCAACACACATATTTGAATAAATAAAAACTGTTAAGAGCAAATAAAATCAAATTAGATCAGAATATTTCTTTACCTTTCCTTACTATCAAATTCGTGGAGAATTATACGAAATAAATAGATTTCGTATTCCTACCATGCAGAGCTTCGTTTAAATACAGTTCATTCGTCCATTGAATTCGTACTACGTTCAAAAATTTACGTGAGTCGCTGCAGTTTGTTATACTACTCCAGGGAGGGGTTGAGAAAATATTCCACTCGCTCAAAAATGATCTTTTTACGTTGACAGGTCACTACTTTTTCACCTAGGTGAACGAATCGCGCGAAAGTGGCGTCGACGACTCTAGCGTCGTTTCCCGTGGGTCTAAGTAAATGAACACGCATGGCGGGACATAATTAACGTTTATAAACTATCGTGCCCCGAAGTAAAGTGCCCCTGGCCGAATGTACGCGCCCCGTCCATAGGTACATCGACATTACGACCAGTTATTTATCGCGTTACCACGGTTGCGCGCCGTCCACCACCTGGAAATAACGCGAGGTCGTTTTTTAGCGATCGTAAAGGACACTCATTTCGTCTTTACGTCACTTTGGCCCGAAATACGAGGACCAGAGGCTCGGGGTCGTTCCGTGCACGCTGTAGGGTCGTAAAAAATCGTCGAGACTTGCCAGCATCGCGAATCGTTTCATTAAACAGTTTCATTCAGTCATTCTAATTCAATAATAGTCCATTCAGCGTCCCTGTGGTATATAGCGTCAGTTATCTTGTTCTCTGGCGCACAAATTGATATCAGAAGCGTGGGATCTTTTCATGGATCGATTCCTCGTGCAAAAAGGAATCGAAAAGCCCTTTGTCGTCTTGCGATCGGTAGCTTCGTTGTGTAGATATAAACAATTGAAGTTTATGATGCGACTCGTGCTATCTATACCTCAATATATCTATATGTTGCAGGGAAATGATAAAAATAGAGATTTGATCAAATCCCTAAGGTAGATGATCAATTCACGGGAGATGTTAAAATAACAACTCCGTAAGGTCATTTCCCTAAAGAAAGTAAGTGATTTGATCACATCCCTTAACTGTTTTAGTGAAAAGATGAAATAATATGATTTGATCAAATCCCTTGACTGTTTTAGTGTAAAGATGAAATAATATTATGATGATAATAATAATGATAATGATAATAATGATAATAAAGATGATACTAATATTTATTTAGTAAATCGTGCGTTATTAAAAGTAGAATAGGTAATACAACAGTACTCATAGAAACATAAATTATTTATTCGAGACTAATTAACAAAAGAAATAGGTACTTAAGCTGATATTTTAAAAAACAAAAAGAATATTTGTAGGGAATGTAATTAATAAATAATTTATGTTTCTACGACGATTGTTGTATTACCTACTCTACACTTAATAACGCATGATTTACTAAATTAATACTTTTAATATCTAAACAATATTATTCCATCTTTTCACTAAAACAGTCAAGGGATTTGATCAAATCATATTATTTCATCTTTTCACTAAAACAGTTAAGGGATGCGATCAAATCACTTACTTTCTTTAGGGAAATGACCTTACGGAGTTGTTATTTTAACATCTCCCGTGAATTGATCATCTACCTTAGGGATTTGATCAAATCTCTATTTTTATCATTTCCCTGCGACATATATCTCGCGCAAGAACTTTAACTGCCTGTATCTCGATAATGGAGTCTTGAATCACAAAAGGGAAAAGGACTTCTCGATTCGAAATATCTCAAAATATCTTCCCGTGCATGCAGGTGAATTTGATTATTCGATTAGGCGAACATCTACACTTTGCGATACCGATTCGATAATAACGACATAGTGCCCCCATGTCTTTCTCTGCCATTTCGCCAGGCTTCTGAAAGCAAGTAAAAAGGTTCCACATTCGGCTAATGGAATGCGTACAAATACTTCCCGTCGTCACACAGCCCTCCATTTTTATGAAAACACGGAGGACAACGGTGGCCAATATTTCCCGAGCCCCGCAGATTTCCACGCGCGCCGATAATTGCTTCGAGAGAGCCGCAAAGTAAACGCGCGGCGTGGACGTAACAGGCTCGATGGAACAAAAGTCGATAAAGTTCGAGAGTTATCCGCCCGCCCATGTTCCTATCTCTTTTATCGCATAGTAAAATTATACTGTACAATGTATATCGACAGGCCGAACCACTTTCCTGCTCGAATCGAATAAAGGTCATCCCTCTTTTCATGCAGAACCAATTCTCCAGAAAAAGGAAGAGAAATCTTTGGCGGGTGTACTTGCCCTGGTCTAGATAAATGATCGAAGCAAGAATCTAAATAAAACTCAGACGTTTTCAGACTAAGTAGAGAAAACATGAAACGGAAAAAAATTTGATAACATTTGAGATCATTTTCGAGGATAGTTTACATATGAAATAATTGGTATTTGTACGCTATCTATAAAATAAATCTAACAAAGTACGTGCCACGTTCGCTCCTTTATACCATTAAATATAACCATAAAGCGGTCGATCCATAAAAGGAGGGAGCCCTGAGATAAAAGCGGGTTTACGAGTTTTTCGTAGTTTCTGGAACAGCGATGGCTGATCACTGGTCGTTTGAAATTTGCTTCCGCGAATGCAACGAGCTTTTACCGAGCGGAAATTTCCGGATCCGTGATCGGCTTAAATCAACAGCGATTCGTGGACCGTCGATAAATTGGCCGACACTCGGTCTCCGAGCAAGGAAACAGCTGTTCGACGATTTTTTCACGTCGAGCCGCGCAATTGGCGAACAAATCGCGCGGGGACACTTTTTCGACCTCGATCCCCTTCCCTGGCAACGTCAAACAAACATTGTGTACACCGTGTAGGTACACAGCGACGATTCGACGTTGACTGTTTGATTCGCACGCTTCGATGCGAGTCGTTTCGCGATGTTATCCCACGGTCGGTCCAGAAATTGAACGTTCACACATGGGAGAGGAGGAAAAACGTAACAATTTTTATTTTAGAATATTTTTAGAATACATTCAAAGAGCCATAGTACTTTTTAACCCATGTTGATTTTACGGATGGTAACAAAAATGTGAGGTCATTCCGTAGAATCGATTCCTCGTGTAAAAGAAATTGGGGAAAGCACTCTCTTTACCATTTTGCGAGCAGTTAAAGTTGACTGATGCGACTTTTGGCGCGTTGTTACGCATCCAGATGCATGCTTAACCCTTTGCATTCGAGAGAGGTGACTCTCAGTCACCATTAGGTTTCACGCAGCAAATCTATCAGCAATAATGTTTCTTTTGGTTTAATTTCTTTGGAACTCGAAATGTCAATAAAATGATTGTCGGTGCGGTAAAGGTGACCTGATTCTTAAATTTCGATAGCTTAGCATTCGTGGCAATAGAATGCTAAGAAAACATCTCGTGTTGCTGGTAGATACTAAAAAAAAATGCCACGAGTGCAAAGGGTTAAATCTTCAACCACTTCCACCTCGATAACAAAGCCTCGAATTGGAAAATGGAAAAGGACTTTTCTTTTCATATCTGCAAGACGAATCGATCCCGAGGTAAGGTTTTCCATCTTATGGCGGCGAAAATAGATTTAGCAGTGCTCTAATAACGCTCTATTTCCCGTTTGCTCCCATCGCTACCGTTCGGCGTACATACGCGCGTGGGCGTTGAAGAAAAATTCCGATGACACGGAAAAGACTCCGCCCTCGGCGATCACAGCCGCCAGGAATATCTTGATTAAACGAAAACCGGATCAGGGCGAGCGTCGACCGACCTTTACTCCCGTCTTGCGTGCGTTTAACTTTAATGGATCGATTACGACAGTGTTTTCTCCAATTAAAAACGATGAATGACGGTGTCCCCGGTGATAATCGATCATCCGCTTGCCGCGAGGAAGTAGCTTAACGTCAGACCAAGCTCTCTTATCTCGTTTAAGCTCTTCCAGGAGAACACAGGAATACAAACAACTTGGTAATCCAAGGATGTATCGATCCTGACGTGCACGTTGTTCCGGACAATACCCAGCAGAAAGCGTAACGGTTTAAATTCGGCGAGCTTATGATTATTAAATTTCGCGGGGTAGCGTGCTCCCGTGAATTTCAATTTCTACAGTTATTCCGCGTGGAGTCGAATAAATTTATAATAAAATCCGAAGTTATTGACATACACGAGCAACGGAGTTATGACATTTCGACCGGTATACACGGGCGGATTCGTTGCAAGGCTTTGTGTGCTCTCGAATGCACCTCCAGGCCTTATCGTTTGTTACCCACGCGAGCGAATAAATCGTACCGTTCTTTGAGAATAATTGTTTCGTTTGCGTAATTACAGGAATAAACGACGAAGAATTTCGATCTTCTTTAGGGGGCTAATAATCTATAATAATAACGAAGTGGGGGAATTTGTAAGGGGAATTACAAATATAACCCTTTATAACTCTTGTTATATATAATATAATAACAAATATAATAACCCTTTAGCTTACAATGACGCCTCAGAGACGTTGCAAGTCGACAGGGTCAAACATGAACAAGACGCTTCAGAAACGTCATAAATCTATCACAGAACGTTTACTACAACTATCACTATTAATGATTCCTAATCATAAGACGTTTGCGACTTGTAAAATTTCAAACACTCAGTCAAGTGGTGTATGACGCTTTTGGCACGCACAGTTGGAAATTAAATCGTAAGACATAGAAAATGTAATTTCACTGTATGAATACAACACGCATGTTTCTCGAACTCCCTATTGATTAATTTCTCGCGTGATGGCTCTTCTTTTTTTAATCAAGTCTAAAACGAAATAAAATATATTTCAAAAAGAATTCCACTCGTTAATAAACAATCATATTCGTTTGACCGCGGCGCCATAGTCAATTCTAGGGTCGTGGATGGAGTCCAATCACACAGTAATTAACTAATTCCTATTTCCCCTGGCAAACAGAAACCCGCGAATCAAGGAAGAGATAAAATCAAATAGTACATAGACGGTTCCTAGTTTGCTAATATCGTGGTTCGGGCAAATTTCGAATTTCGTAGGATGCGGCGACTGCTAATTTAATTAAAACGACCTGAGTGCTACTAACACTTGTTAAATAACTGCCATTTTGTAAATACGCTAGCAAGCATAACGATGGTTTGCTTACGGCACAAACTTCAAGGCTAGCGCGCGTTTTAATCTCTCAACGCGTGACGACCGGTTCAATTAACGTAATTAACGAATCTGTGACTCCTTACGACGCGATTATTATCGAAAATGGTCTCGAGGGATACCCATTTTTGTTTTGGACAGTTACGAAGCAATTTTCGTGATTTGTTTAAGGCTGTGTTATAACTAGACTGTGGATGTCTAGGAAGCAAATTCGTATTTTTACAGATACAGATATAGCATTGAGATTTAAAGGTAACCATGTGTGTATCTATCCCCATCTTCCATTTTCACAAATTTTCCTTCGCCATGAATGCATAAACAACTCCTAGTCTAGTGATATAATTTGAAAGAAATATTTTAAAGATTCTAAGCAAGAATATACCAAAAAGAGCCTACTTCTCGATGCCTCGAACAAGTTCGCGTCCAGTTGGCGCGTTCCCGAACGAGTTTGGTCCCGAGAGATATTAATATAGAGGGTAGCACGTTTTCAATGACGTCTCGCCGAGAAAAAGAGCGGAGGAGCGTGTAACAGGCCAGCAGAAGGGGGCGTGACGGATGTCGGAGATAACTCATTGTCAGCTGTGATAGGGGTTAAAAGTTGAAGCGTCCACGGGACAATCTAGCCTGGACAAATCACGGGCCAACGACGGGACCAACGAGAGCAATCTCTGCTGAAGTATCCCTGGGATAGAGGAGCGATTCCCTCTCCTCCATGCTTCGCGGTGGGAAGTTAAAACGGGGAAAGTTGAGGGAAGAGATTATGGCGAACCGACACGAAAGGTTGCATCGCGGCTGTGCAGATGCTGCTCGACAACCGGCTCCCGTAACGACCTAGGGCAACTGAAGGAGCAAGCGTGCTTGGAAATTGTTCGCCAACGGTAACGCGAAAACGGTGTTTAGATGCGCGGCCGCTTGCAGAGCTGCTCGTCGACTGGAAACTGGACTCGAGTGGGAGATATCCTGAAGAACTTTTACGGATTTGGGTTGGTTCGTGACTTACTTCGGATCAAGGTAACGAATAATTATGTTCTCGAGGGACCTTCGAGGCAGGTCTTAATCTATCTGTTAACGCTAAACCTACCGACGTTCACTTGTAACTGTTTCTATGGTGATGGGACAAATTACTAGTCTTAAAGTACGTTTACGCGCTCAAGCTATTTGTACAAGCCGGCTATTAGCTATACTGAGATTTTTGGCAACAGGGAGAAGTTATGAAGATTACAAATTTTCCGACTCTTTACTTTCCACAAACAAAGAAACATTGTATATGTCAATGAACTCGACAATAAATTGTTTCTCATTGGGCATGTTGATTAACGCAGCAATAATAAACAACGCAACAATAAATATATACAACACAAACTGAAATAATAATCGAAAATAGTAGATAACTATTACCATTAGAGACACTTTTTTCAATTAAATGCAAAAATATTTTACGTGGAACTAAATTGAGTAATGCATGAAACAATGTAATTCATATATAGCATATAAGAACTATATACAATAACTTTAAAACGGTCAATTGACACGTCGTAGTAGGCTTAGCGTTAAATGAGAATAAGTGGTAGTCAGCAATATTTGATTATATAGGAAGTAAATTGTAAGTTGACAAGTCGAAGTTATTTAGGAATCAACCCAATACCTATTTCTTTGCGACCCATGTATATTTTATCCTTATCCATTCCTCAATTATTAATTACAATTTTCAGAGGAAACAGGGAAAGGTTGACCTAGACCATTACGGAATGCATGTTTTCTGGAAGAAGAGTAGGTAGACGAACGTCTAAGTGATTTTTTAACATCGCGAAGTCAATAAGCTGATGACACGTTGCGCAAATATTTGATCCGGGCCAGCGAACACATCCCGTCGATAGGTTATCCATACTGATGCTGCGGGATCTGACCATCGACGTATCTTGGATCCCGTCGGATCCGAGAATTATAATAGAATATGAGGAAGCATTCAATCTTTGCGTTTAAACTGATAATTACAGGGTTTCAATTACTTCCTCTGTCATATTAAATTTGTCGAATCCACAGAGTAGCACAATTTATGCTTCAGACCTTTACAGTTTCCCTAATTTCCTCTCCAGGATAATTAATCTAAAATTAGGGGAAGAAATGAAATACATACACAGAATCCATTTAGTACTTTCCAAGAAAATTGTAATATCGTTGGTCCCAAGGCAGCGTGCACAAAAAGGCTCTTATACCTACTTTTCTTTAAGAATTTTCCCAAATAAAGTTATTCGAGAGAAAGGGCAGAAATGGCGACATAAATAATCTCAGAATTGGAGTCGATTCGTTGTTCCCAATGACAAAAAGGGTCCAATATCTTTACCCAACGACTCGCAATTACTTGGCCGGAAATCGAGCGCACGAAACGCCTCCATGGTTTCGGTCCGCGAGAGGAAGAAAGCACGACACGAGAGCAAAGAAAACAACATCGAGACGGCTCCTTGAAAGCAGCCTTCGAGTTCGCCGAATCCATTAAGAACCGTACTTTGAATACCACCGTACCGCTCCGAGTCGTGCTACGAGTCCTCGAATGGATCCTTCCGGAAGTCGGGAAACTTTACTACTGTCCGTCGAAAAGCTCAACATTTACCGATTTCCGTTTTCGCGAAACCCCGCTTACGAAGTCGCGGGATGCTTTTAATAAAATAAAAATAATTTTTTGGAAGAACAATTTAACCGACTTCAAAAAAGGTACAGTGAGAAGTACGAAATGATTTCTACTTAATTTATATGAATACGCACTAGCTCTAGATATAATTGTTTAAAAGTATGGGAAAATGCAATGAAAAGCATGAAATAATTTTTAGTTAATGTATATGCATCTGCATTATCGACTGAGCACTCCACATTACCGACAGAGCAATCTGCATTAACGACTTTTACCGACACAATTTTTGTGAAACAATTCACCGGATGCTTTGGTTGGTCTGAGTTAGGTCTGATACTTTATCGGCCGATAATGCAGATTTCTCTGTCGGTAATGTGGAGTGCCCGGTCGATAATGCAGATCACTCTGTCGATAATGTGGAGTGCTTGGTCGATAATGCAGATTACTCTGTCCGTAACGTAGCGTGCTCGGTCGATAATGCAGATTACTCTGTCGGTAATGTGGAGTGCTCGGCCGATAATGCAGATTACTCTGTCGGTATTGTAGTGAGCTCAGTCGATAATGCAGATCGCCCGGTCGATAATGCAGATTACTCTGTCGGTAACGTAGTGTGCTCGGTC
>NW_026534337.1:6749221-6799579 GCF_026225885.1 Hylaeus anthracinus | reverse complement strand
AACGTAGTGTGCTCGGTCGATAATGCAGATTACTCTGTCGGTATTGTTGTGAGCTCAGTCGATAATGCAAATCGCTCGGTCATTAATGCAGATTACTCTGTCGGTAATGCAGATTGCTCTAACGGTAATTCAGATTACTCTGTCGGTAACGTAGCGTGCCCGGTCGGTAATGCAGATTACTCTGTTGGTAATGCAGATCTATTGGTAATGTATAGTGTTCGGTCGATAATGCAGATTGCTGTGTCGGTAATGTAGAGTGCTCGGTCGATAATACAGGGGGCGTGACGGATGTCGGAGATAACTCATTGTTAGCTGTGACAGGGATTAAAAGTTGAAGCATCCACGGGACAATCTAACCTGGACAAATCACGGGCCAATGACGGGACCATCGAGAGCAATCTCTGCTGAAGTATCCCTGGGATAGAGGAGCGATTCCCTCTCCTCCACGCTTCGCGGTGGGAACTTAAAACGGGGAAAGTTAGGGGAACAGATTATGGCGAACCGACACGAAAGGTTGCATCGCGGCTGTGCGGATGCTGCTCGACAACCGGCTCCTGTAACGACCTAGGGCAACTGAAGGAGCAAGCGTGCTCGGAAATTGTTCGCCAAAGGTAACGCGAAAACGGTGTTTAGATGCGCGGCCGCTTGCAGAGCTGCTCCTCGACTGGAAACTGGACGCGAGTGGGAGATATCCTGAAGAACTTTTACGGATTTGGGTTGGTTCGTGACTTACTTCGGATCAAGGTAACGAGTAATTATGTTCTCGAGGGACCTACGGGGCAGGTCTTAATCTATCTGTTAACGCTAAACCTACCGACGTTCACTTGTAACTGTTTCTATGGTGATGGGACAAATTACTAGTCTTAAAGTGCGTTTACTGCAGATTACACTGTCGGTAACGTGGCGTGCTCGGCCGATAATGCAGATTGCTCTATCGGTAATGTCGAGTGCTCGGTCGATAATGCAGATTGCTCGGTCGGTAATGCATATCGTTCGGTCGGTAACGTGGCGTGTCCGGTCGGTAATGCAGTTGGCTCTGTCGATAATGCAGATCGCTCGGTCGGTAATGCAAATTACTCTGTCGGTAACGTAGAGTGCTCGGTCGATAATACAGGTTACTCTGTCGATAATGCAGATCGATCTGTCGGTAATGTTAATGTAATAATTTCTGTTTAAAAAAAAACGGCCAAAAAATGACAAATCGCAAAAAGTCTTGACAGCAGGATCACCGGGGAACATGCTCTACAGGATGCAACAGGATTCATTCTGATTGGTCAAGCCGTCTCGGCGTAATCGGTGAACAGACATTAAAAAAAAATATATATATATATATATACATGTCGAATTGAGTAACCTCCTCCTTTTCGAAGTCGGTTAAAAAGCACCGATACCACTCACCTTTTGCGACCTTTCTCGCCCTGAAGCGACTAGAACGTAATAGTATTAATTAGATAAACTTGCTAATTATTGAAACACTCCTTCACGGTACCTTTGAGTCATAGTGAACCATCTTGAATATTATTTTTGCTGAGAAACTAAGAGCCCCTGCAAACTGCAGACTTTATATTGGCCGATAGTTTGATCGGATTCTTAATCAGCATGAAGATATATGTAAGTGCGAACACTATAATGATTCGGTATCGGACGATAAATAAATTTGATGGGCTTCATGGTTGCATTCAAACTAATCTATCGACGAACTATTGGCCACTGTTAATCAGTATGGGGGGCTTATAGACAGAAAGTCTGCAGTCTGCGGAGAGGTTAATACGTGCTACCATTTCGTAAAAATGAATATCCCTAAAGCCTAGAACCATAAATGCCTCGCTCACCCTCGTATGAACACAAACCTCCAGTGATTCTACCCAAGAAGGATGAATAAAATTCTCCATAAAATTCATTTACCACCGTTGAATTTAAAAACAGCTTCTCGCACCGGGTCCCCAGCCGGCGATATCCAATTATCGCGACGCGAAAAGGTGCCAACCGTTGCCTGCGAGGCGAAGAAGACGTTCAAGGGTGCGACGAAGGGAACACTAATCAACGTCAGTTACTTCCCGACAAATTTCATTCGATCCGGAAGCAATTACTTTGCAGGCATCGCTAACGAATTCCATGCACATCCCTCCATTCCTTCCGCCATCGGATGGGGGATAAAAAAGAAAAAATAGAGACGACGGGGCGAAGAAAAAAAGGGATGAGACGCGCAGGAGCGACAGTCTGCGAACAGAAACGATCCAATCCGACTAAAATGAGCTTCTTCGCTCACCGAGGAAAGCGACGAGTGAAGAAACGCGTTTTTCGCGGGCCTCCTGTCTCGTAGGAAGATTCCTTCCACCGTAAAATGAAAACTTGCGGCTTTCCACGCTCGTCAACGTTACTTTTATTTTTTACCTCGGCGCTTGCCGCCCGGAGGATTCGTCCATTTCATCATTGGCGTCTCACGCCTCGTTGATTGGGGGCGTTACACTGGTAGGGAACTCTCTGAATGATTTTTGAGGATCTCTAGAAAGAATTTACAATTGCAACATTCTTTCGTGATGAAAGAATTCAATGTACACGAACAGTAGAAAAATTCCTTAATTAAGAAGACGCAGCACCTTGCGTTATAGCATTTCATAGGTTTAACTTCAACAGTGTCACAATTACCTTTTTTCAATTTCGGTGACTCGAGATAAAAGATAAACAATGCTACATCATATGCAACGATACCATAATTATAAATTTCTCCTTTCAAGTTCTGTGGCTTTACATAAAGTAAGCAATGCGTAAACAAAGCTCTGTATTTCGTTTGTACGACAATCCAAGTGGCACCCTAGAGCATCGTTGCTAAATGAGAGGTGACAAAAAGGAATTAAAATCCTTGCTGCCCCATCACCGAGTCCTGTAAGAGGATCAAGCTCGTTTCGTCGCTCTTAGAGTTCCGACTCTCGCGATTTACACCCGGTTTCCGGGTTTGCATGCAAACTTTGACGAACAGGAAGCCCACCTTTTGCCTGCGGTACACCCGCGCCTGGCGCGCGAAAACGAAACTCGATAAAACAAATTACCTCGAAAGTTGGCGAATTAAGGACGTAAAAAGACGAAATTAAATTGGCGAAACTTTGCGGACGGCACGTTGCTTTGCAAGCGCAGCAAATGTCAAGTGAAATTCGAATTTTAATCGAGTTGCTATATCTGCGTGACGAAGAAAACAATAATTCATATTTTCAGTGGAATCTTTTATTTATTTTTGAGTTCGCTAAATTTTTTTAAATCGGAACATCACTACTGTGTCGACGCACAATGAGTACAGAAACTAGTGGTGCCACTAATTTGGTGCTCAGTTCTGTCTTCGAGTATCTACAATTGCGATAAAAAAGAAATAGATAGGAATAACCTCCAGCCAGTGTGGTAAGCATAAAATGCAAGCAATCAATTCCTACCCTGAAACGCGCCAATTATCAAAGTATTTGCAAGTCTGTACAGCGTGGAAACGACGCAATTATGGAAAACAGCTTACGAGGGAAATCGACGTGGAAAATGGGCGAATAAAGCGCATATCTCCGCTATCATCGACGCTTCGCGGAAACAAGCCTAGACTTAACGAGGGGAAACTTCAATTGCGAATTAATGCTCACATAATTAGGGAGTTGGAAACTTGTTAACTACCGACTTTCCTCTTAGAAGATCCCGGCTGGGAAGGCCGGATTACACGAGCCGAAAGAATGAAAATCCGATTGCCAATGTAATCGAGGGATTACGACTCAAGTCCTCCCCCTCTGTCTACTTCGCTTACTACCCCCACCGCAAACGTGCTCCACAACTCTAAGAACTTCGAAATCGCAGTGAACGCTTGTTATTCTTCGCGTGGCTCCAAGAATTGTTTGATTTTTAGAGAAATGGGCTTTAGGTGCAGCGTACATTGCAATGCGCAAGGTACTTTAGAATTGTTTTAATACAGGAAAATGTATTTAAGTGTCGCGTATCCACAATTGATCTCTAATCATAGCGGATACTCTTTATTCGTTGCTTGGTCCTAAGATTTTTGTCATTTCCACTTGTGTTTTTTCTATTTTTAACATATAGTGGTTATATCGTATTCTTATTCGGTCTTCTGTATTAGAATAATTATTATTGTAACTGAAAAGAACCTTAATGATTTGAGAATGGTCACCCCAATATTTTAGAAGCAATATATTATACAAAAGAGTACTAAAATAATCTTGACTGATTATCCAATAAGGTCGACAATCTTATCTGTGATATTCTGCCCCCAAAATATTCCTCTTCTGATACGTAGAGCTCTTTTAAAGCTCATTTAAATGACCCAAGCTCGTCTCAATGTTTGGTTCACACTACAATTAATGCGATCACGTAACGCGCTTCCTGGATTCCAAAATACTCGCAACGTCATCGACGCGTCCGCCACCGATACGTTTACGTTTCGCGCTAATTTTATGGAACTCCCCACGACGAAGGGAACGCAAACACGCATTTCCATTCCGCCCTCATCCGATCAAATGCTCGTGTTATTCGTCGTTTGAAGCCCGCGGTTGGGTATAATCAAAACAATGCACATACGTACTCGTACATTAGCCTCGTCATCCCGCGGAGGACGCGCCCCTCTCCGTCTATTAGGACACAGAATAAATAATCTGTCCCTCCCTCTATTCAAATATTGTTATTTCCATTCTACCACGCTATCCATAATAATGCAACCCACAGTGTATAAACGTTCTCGAACAAAAATTCTCGAACAAATACCACCATTCGTTCTGGTGTTGAAAAAATTAATGAGGAAAGACGATTTTTCTTAATCTCTAGGTGTAGGGTTCCTTCGCGAAGAGATACGCTCTCCTTGGTTGTTAGAAAAAGACTGGAATCGCGCTCAGAGGAACGCTCGAAGTCCAGAGCACGCGTCGTGCGGGAAGAGAAAATGTCTGTTTTTAATATTTGCATATAAACTGTTTATTAATACTACTTGCAGTTGAACAAAGGCGTACAATGCGTAAGAAACACAACAAATGTACAGCTGCGTCTATACGAACGTGCGCTCGCTGTATTACTCGGTTTCGGACTAGCGCCGATTATATCCGTTAATAACGTATTGTCGCGAGCACAACAAACGTGTCTGTCTTGTAATGATAACAAACGACGACTGATTTCGCTTTTGGGCAAGACCTATTTCGCGCAGGCTAGCAGATCGCGGAAGCGGGGATGAGTCGAAGTCCTCGCCCGACCGTTACTTTTCAAACATTGGTCAAAACATAGATTTGTTACTCTTGATATTCTTTTCCCCTTGGGTCTTTAGAACATTTCTAAAATATTACACTAAACAAATCCAAAAATTGTCAGAGTTATTACTGTTTCGTTCGTCGACTGTCTTATTAGGCCAACAAGGCGTGGAATACTGCATAACTTGGAAACAAATCGAGCAACGTAATCACAAATTTACCTGAATCTTCTACATACACGTACGAATAAACGTATCAAATTTCGAAAATCTACGTCAACTACTTCGTCTGCCAAAAAATTATCTACCTCGGACTCTACTTTAAAAAAGAGAATAGCCCTTTAACCAACAAAGACTGCATTATCACAGTTCTCTCCGCCCTATCCGTCACATCCTGTGTCCACATATGTACAGCACGACTTAAACGAATATACAGTGTGTCGCATATGTAAGCTCGCGCATGACATACCGTGTATTCATCGAAGAGGCGTGCCTTGCGCGCAGCGACGTTGACGGAAACAGAGGAACGATCTCGCGTTGACTTTGGGAGTACAGTAACGGGGTGGAACCACCCCAAGGATGGCTATTACTCACCGGCCGTGTGCCGCCTGTCAGGTACAATTTGTTCGACTCGTAGAAGCGAGAAGAAACGACAAACCTCGCGTTGCCCCGTGACAGATGAGCCCGTAGAATCGCCAGCAAACAGGACTAAATGATCCATGTCGACGAAGAGCAACGTCCCGAAGGAGCTTCCTTCCGAACCACCGAGTCATCCTCGTAACAATAATAATTTTGAATAACTTCGATATACGTGATTCGAGTGCTTGAAACCTCGACATCTGGCAAATACTTGTCGAATGGAGATTTGCTCGTACGAGGGGGTGTAAAGGGGAGGCAAGACATCCCTAATCAATGTTTACCAATGCAAGTAGGAGTGAGTGGTCAGCCCATTAGTTAAATATTAATTTATCCCACAAGTCCATGCCTCTTACTGCCAAACTATTCAAATACGTGTGAAATGCTTAACATTAAGCATTATAGAAAAATGTGATCAACCTTTCTGTCTACTTACTTCTGCCATTTAAAATTTCTGTAGATTTGTATTAAATATAAACACTAACTATAGCGCGAACTTATGGAATGATCTAATAGTATGTAAAGTACCCCAACAACTTTTGTAATTAACTTTTCTCAAACCGAAGCATCCCACGAAAAACCTATATTCCTCATCAACCGAGTTTTTCCTAAAAACAAAGTTCCTCGCGACAAAGTCCTCGCCAACCCGTTTCTTCAGACTTGTCTTCCCCCATCAGCCCTTCTTTAACGAGCGCGACGCAGATCGTAAAAAGCGATAAAGGGAGCAGAAAAGCGATACTTCCTTGGATTACAAGGCAAGCTATTAACCCTTCACGGTCCACGGGTACCGTACGAGGGACATAAGGAGTTCCCTCTGTAAGTCGACGGTCATCGTACGCGAAGAAGCCTATGGCGACGCTGGTTTATCAGCTGGAGGTACAAATTACTGTACCTGGCGGCTCTGGAGATTATATTTCAAATAAGGGACGAAGAAGGGTCGAGGAAGAAGTTCATCCATCTGGAAGAAGGAGTCACCGAGGGAATTATAATAAATAAAATTAACCTCCATCCAGATGAACAGTGATGATCACAAAGTGTGTCAAGATTCTGGAATCTTTTCTATGATGAAAAATGTTGGAAGGAATTAATCCATCTGAAAAAAGAAGCTGCCAAGGCGATTATAATAAATAAAATTATCTTCCACGCAAACGAGCACCAAATAAATAAAATAATAAACCAAACGATTCCCCTCCATCTTTCGTACGATAAATCGTTAGAAAAACGTCGGATTTCTATTCCGTCGACACTGGCAGCGTACCTAAGTGTCGGGGTTCGTGGAACGAGTATTCCACGTACCGTGGCGGTCGCGAGGCGAGGGTGGTCTTCGATTTGAAAAGAAATACGTAAGGAAAATCGAGGCACTCCGGGGGGAACGAAGGAATAAAGGTTCGACCTTCTCCCTAGGAGCTGGAATGAACGGTAAGAAAATAATCCCCTCGATTCTGAACGAAATGCCGGCCTTCCTGCTCCGAACCTCTTGCACCTCTGTATTCATCCCGCTACGCGACGAGGGAAGGGATCATCAGTGCATGTGGATATTCGTTCAGGCCCGAAATGGTTTCTATCCTCCTTCCCCACTCTTTCGTCCTCTTTTTCACTTTATTTCTATCCTATTCGCGTGTTCTCGAAACGGACTTGTCCCTATTTGCCTTCGGCGATGAAATAGCTCTAACTGGCCTTTCTATGCCCCGAGAACGAATTCACGGTTGTTGGAGCGATAGATTGAATGTAACCATGGACAAACTGGTCCCGTTTAATTCATCCCACGCTGCCAAAAAATGATTCTTATTGAATGAATATCACAGAAGCAGATATAAAATCGAACGATAACGCTCTTTTAGAAAAATGTTAGGAGTTAATCCATCCGGAAGAAGAAATCACCGAGAAAGTTGGAATAAAAGCTAGCAATACACACAATCGCTCGTCTTCTGGATTTATCTAACCGCCGGACCAGCTTTCGCGAATCGTTCGCTGGAAATTTAATTAATCTAATGGCGACGCGTTTCATTAAACTACTAGCTCAAACAGTTGCGTTCCGAAAGCGCTCGAATAATCCGTTTGCAGTGTACGATCCAGTGTCTCAAAGCTGATCGACGATAAACAGAGCGTCGACGACGCTTTGACGGACAGGCCAATCTCGGCTTAAACCAACACCGTTGACAAACGAGCCCGAATCGGAACACCTGCCGTCGAAATAAACGAACTCGAATACGAGCTTCTTCGTGGATTTCGCTCTTTTGTCGGACTAGTTTCGTTCGATCGCGTAATGATCACGTTGTTGCTATTACAACTTGGCGACGACTATGGATTAACGCTAGTTGGACGCGTTTAGTAAATAAACGCGATAGGAAGATGGTTAAAACAGATACAAATTTTAACCCTTTGCACTCGAGGCCTTTTTTTCTGATATCTACCAGCAACTCGAGATGTTTCTTAGCATTCTATTGCCATGAACTCTAAGCTATCTAGATTTTAAAATAAGATCACCTTTACCTCGTCGGCAATCATTTTATCGACACTTCGAGCTCCAAAAAAATTAAACCGAAAGAAACATTAGGTATTGTAAATTTGCTGCGTGAAACCTAATGGTGACAGAGTCACCTCTCGAGTGCAAAGGGTTAATTTGGGAGATTCTGAGTATGGGTCTCCTCTGACCCATGCAAAGGCTTCCATTTAAAGCACTACATCTACAATATTTAGAATTCAACGATAGGTTCACAGAGATTTTCTATCAGATTTACATTATCGAAGTCATGCTTTTATGAGTGAAGTATATGAGCGAAGTCAGATCCCCCTAAGCCTAACATTAAAGACCAATGTAAAAGATTCCTATCTGCACACTTTCAAATGAAAAATACGAAATAATCAGCTCTCCGTCAGCTACTTGTTCGACGAAACTTAGAATCAGGATTAAATGTCGCATCGAACAATAGCTTCCTCCAACGGCAGCCTGTTACAACGTGGAATTTAAATCGTTACAGGGTGTTTCTATTCGCCGCCCTATTATTTCGGCAAAGTTTTGCCCGCTCCTGGTTCTCGACTCTTCAACATGGGCGAGACTCAGCGACAGAAACTCTCCAAGATTGAATCGCGCAGGGAAAGAACCGAGGAGCCGGGGAAATTTATCCCCCGGAAAAGGGTGGAACGATGAGAGGGCATTTAAAGTTTACGGACTAGTGCCGGCTTTACGCCGTGCTAAACAAAAGCGTTGACTTGTGAAGAGACAAAAGGTCGAAAGTTCCTCCTGGCATGGTATTCCACGGCCTGAAAATATTCGGCTGAAACGAAACGGTTTTCAGGGGGATGGGAATCGTTGGGGAAGAAAGATCGGTAGGTGTTGGGGTTCCAGGAACTTCGACATCCTTGGATATCGTTTTTTCCTCGGGTTCGGTACCGTCCTCCTTCTTTGTGTTCCCCGTGGAACTTGACAACGAGGAAGACACCTTCTTGTGCTACTTTTACACCGACAGTTTGTACTCGAGTAATTTCTGTGGTGTAGCCTGAAGTGTGCGCGAGTCTGATTCTGTTCTTTAAACGTTTCAACCTGTGTGTATATGTATTATCTCACATACACCCTCGCTCATAAATATGTGGACACTTACTACTTTCAATGAATAATTAATATACACTGTAAATTATTACTATACAATTTGTTAATTTCTATATTGGATGTGTACTTAACAACCTTTAATAATATTAAATTTTTTAACTATCATATTCAATTTTATAGTGGAACTATGGGATTGTTTAGATAGAAAAGTTTAGAAAGAATGTTCAATATATTAAACACATTTATGGCGAAATATTAGGGGGACCAGAAAGTAATGTCGTTTATGGGAATGCAAATACTTGTTTATTACTTACCAGCTCACCGTGTACCAATCAATTTTGATCGATCAGGTATTGAAAATTTGCACACTAGATGGCAGAAGGTTATTGATAACAAGGACAATTACATAATTGATTAAAAATAAAAACATATTATAAATTTATTTGTTTGAATTTAATGTAAAAGAAACGACATTACTTTCTGATCCCCCTAATATTACAAAATAAATGAAATAATATTACGTCGGATACAATGAAGAAATTAATAATATCCAAGTTTGGTAAAAGAAATTTTAACATTATCTTGTTATCTCTATAGTTTGTATCATTACTAATGTGATATTAGAAAAAATGATTAATAAAATATATTCGCTAATACAACATAAACATATCGAAAGATAAATGATATAATTTATATTAATAGATTCGCAACTTTTATTAGATATTTATTTCTATTAAGGAAGTGTCCAACATACTTCTGAGCGCGGGTGTATGTTATAGTTACACTGATACGTGTATAGTTTCTATGCAATTTTATACATACAGTCAGTTCCATAAGTATTCATACCCTCTATGTCTATCAAAGAAATTTGTCTAAATGATAGGTTTGATGTTTGCAAACAAATTTTCATTATAAATAAATATATACACGTGTAATGTATATTCGTGTACGTATTTATTATGAAACATTTATTTGGAAACATTAAGCCTATCATTTAATTTAGACAAATATCTTCGATAGACATAGAGGGTACGAATACTAATGGAATTGACTGTATATAGTCTATAATACAACCATAACACAATACCATACGTTTACGGAAATGTATCTTATTAAATCCACACAAGCAGGTTCATAACCCTCCTCTTCGCCAAATGGTTTTAGGTTTCTTGTCGATGCCAGCATAATTTTGCTTTCAAATTCCCTCCTCACGTCACGCCAGTAGATCGAGCGATGGTAGTCAGCCATTACTGTTTGCCAAGTGAAAACAGGCGTGCCCCGAAAGACGCTCTTAATTACCCTGAGAATTCCTCTTGGCGTTCGGGCGACGGATACTGGACGAGACGAAGCTGCGAAATTGCGAAGAGAAACGTCTTTGCTCGTCTAGAGTAGATCAACGACTGATTTCATTTCTTTGCTTTCCATTAGGATGCTCGCGCGTCGAGCAATCACCGTCATAGTTAACCATTTAGAGCTTGCTCCCACGCTCCGACTTCTTAAGTGGCGTGTATTTAAACGAAACTTTATTTTCCAGGCAAACTCGAAGAGTCACGTTAATTGAAGCTGATTCACTGGATTTCTACTTACGAGTGGATGTATATAAGAAGACGTTTGATTCGATTTTGGAGATCAGATTTCACCCGACAATTTTTGCTTTCAACCAAACCCTCAGCGAACTTTTCCTATCTTCTTCGAGGCTCGCGTATTCTTTCGCCGTTTCATTTCCTCTTGCAAGTGGAATGGACGTCTGTTCGAGTCGTACATTGAGCACCCAGGTGCAAAAGAATATCATCCTATTTCCCGGGACCCTTCCCCCGCGCGTTCTTCGATCATTTATCACGTCCCTTTGATAATACTGATCCGAATTCCAGCTCGGCGCGGCCAATCTACCGTCACGACGCTTCGAGCTTCAGACGACTGTTGGAATTCGCGCTTTGGTTCTCGTCAAACACTTTTCTTCGTTCCCCTTCGCCACGATTCGATGCGTTCACACAAAGACGCGATGGGCTTGCGACGAATCAAGCATTGTACGGACGCAACGACGCTTTCCTGGCTCCTTGTACCCGACCACAGGAGTTATTGAATTCGCAACCGCCACCCTCTCCCCCTCGACACGGGCTTATTATCCCACTGCGACATCCCACTCCCTCTGGGTGCTCGAATCACATTTCCAGGTGTTTGTAGTTGTGCAAAATAAGATTGTATCGAATTTAGAGGTGGAGTTGTCTTCTTTTGTTGAGAAACCTTTGGAACAGAGTCTTCGAGGAACGTAATGTCAATTGTTAAGCTAGAGAGTGGAAGGATTTGTAATTTATCTTTAGATCGTACTAAAGCCTTTGAAGATCGAAATGCAAAATATGAATGGCTTGATCCGACAAAGATACGAATTTAAAAATGTTTTTTGTTCATTTCTTCGATGGACAGCCCCGGCAGATTCAATTTTGTCCCGATCCCCGATGATGGAATAACTCGCTACCGCGATAAATATTACCGTCGAAAGGTCTGGAAAGATCAGTGGTTGCGATCAATGTACAATCGTTGCTTGACAACCGTAAAAGATAAAGTGGAGCAATCATTCTAACGCTCGGCTACAAGTGTCCGGCATAGTGGGAGTAAACTAGAGAGTGTAGGCTCCCATTCTTGGAACTTCACCCACAAGCCAAGCCGACTCTTTCATCGACCCCCACTCGACAATATCCTGCGATTTCTCGTATCGAAATATTTACAATCAATCGATAACTCTGAATAAATGAATAGATCCGAAATAAGTCGAACACTAGCCAGAGTATCTACTTCTCTCAAGCGATATAATATACGTGGACTATTTCCAGACTACCTGCAACTAAAATTTATTCCGTCAATAATTCACTTTGATTTTCCTTTTTCGACTCGACTCCCAGCTATTAACGTTTTTAAACTCGCCGTGCATTTTAATATCCCTCTGTCTATTTCGCGGAACATATTTCCGTGTAATAAATGGAGAATAGTCCGTCCACCACCCCCTCCCCCCCCCCCCATTCTGCACGAATTCAATTTCTCGCGTGTAAAGGGAAATTTTAAAACGAGCGATTTAAAGAGAACGAAATCCCCTTCTTTTTATTACATTCCACGGCTTGAAGTTAAAAAGAAGGCGACGCTTTTTCAAGGAGACAGTTGCAGCGCAAACAAAAGGGAATCACGGCTGAAATGAGCATAGAGGATCTCGAGACCCTGATGAAATCCTCTCGAGTAACGACACTCTTTGCTTGCGAAATGCATTTGTCTTCGCTCGCGTTAAACAATGCTGGAGATCCAGCGGAGCGCGGGTTTCCTTGGACATTCCTGGCTTTTGAAATTCTTGAATAACTGAAAAGTTCTCGAGTTCCTCGGTTTTAATACGAGGTGGATGAGCCCATTAGTGACCAGTTGTTCGCTTCATTAATTTTATTTCATAGTGATCAAAAGTTAGATATTTATTTACTATTTCATGTATTGGTCTTTACACCGTCGATTAGGATTGGTATGTAAATTCGGAATCGTTGATTGCTTAGACTAGTGATTCCCAAACTGTAAGCCTCGATATATTGTAAATATGTAAAAATGTAAAAGAAAGAAAAATAAATATTGGTAAAGTTTAATAATAAAGAAATTAAGTCTAATGAAATAGTAACACTTACATTTAGTTAGCTTGTGCCACAAAATGTAGTCTGTCTAACATTTGAGTATACTCGCGCAGAACACCGAAAAGGTTAAAGGAGTCGCTGAAAATAATCTGTATACTAAAGAAGCCGCGGATCTAAAAAGTTTGGGAACCTCTGGCTTAGACATTTCTGAAGTCATCAACTTTATAATACCTATTTATATTAATATAAATCCTCATGCTGAACACAATGGAGCCATTTATCTTAGTTCAAGCTCGCTGAAAATTGCTCAATCGATTAAATTAAATTCTGTATTTCCATGGTTCACTAACCACTGCATCGCAGCTTCAAAAGCGCAAAGACCTCTTTCAACTCGTTCGTTGCGCGATTTCAGAAGGCAGTTAAAACCGAGGAAGAATCTCGTTTCGGACGTAACGCATAATTACCTGAATTCTGTTTCTGACGCGTCCCTGATGCGTGCCGCGCGCGCTATTACTATTTCAAAGCCGCCCACGCAAGCCTTTTCATTAGATCTTTCTCTCCCCGTGCGCTGAATGAATTTTTTAACACGGAAAAAGCAGAACGCGACGCACGAAAGTCAATTATTTACGTACCATCGTGTACCATTCGGAACTTCTGGGGGAGGGAAAATGGTGGAGGCAAGAATTTTTCATTTAACGTTCATATCGGGACGGTACTCGCGCAAGATAAAAGCGCAATATAGCCCAACCTCCGTTATCAAAACTTTCCCGTCGAATTCTTATATTCCATTAGCGAGTAACCTGGCTCTCCGGTGCACGAAAAACTGTGACCATTCCAGTCACGCTATTCGCCGTTTGTTTAAATATTCAAACGTCGTGTCCCCAGCAATCGAAAACGGAAACGGCATTTTCCGAAAACGGTTTCCAAGTCCCGAGGTACGCGGAAACGGAAAACGGGGTCGGGTTAATGACTACGAGGTCTTTTTGCCACCGATTTTTACAGGGCGAATTTTTTAGTTGAAGCTTTTTCCTGGAATAAAAATTTCAAATTTATATATGAGAGTGAAAACTAAAATTGAATGTCAATTTTAATAGAAACTTTATTTTTCAAACGATTGGATTTTTCTCTCGAAGAATGATGAATTCAAGAGAGAAGCCCGTAATCCCTGGCAAAACATCAGAATCCATTCCACGTAAAAATTGAGATTTTAGCATGGCACCCGCAGAGCTTAAGGAAAGCTTCCTGGCTTGAAAGGAAACTTCATAAAATTTGTAAACGTACGTTTCGAGAACGCTTAATCTTCTTAAAAAGATTCGGAAAGCCATTGTAAAAAGTAAGAGTATTAAATTCCATGGTAGAGGGCTAACAAAGTTAGTTCCTCGAATACCCGAGCTTTTACTCACCCCCTCCCAAGATCGTTCCTGTCAACGGGTCTCCGAATTATCTCGATCTGTTATAATTCGAAGCGGAATAAATTCCGCGGCTCGCTTGCCTCCTCTCTCCGGCTCCTCTTCGATTTCCAGGTGTACTTTTTATTAATTTCGTAAGTGGAGAATTCCTCCAAACGTTCGTTCTTCGCGGTAACTTGTCCCCGTTTACTCTCGCCGTGTACCGGCCGGTGTGCAATTAAAATTTACAATAACACGTCGACTCGAGGTCGTGGAAGCAATTAACGGTACAATAATCGCGGCGTACGCGCCGGACACGGGGTCGGAGGGGGGAATTAATTGGGCCATTTTTCATGTTCCACGCGGGAGGACGCGATCTCCTCTCCTCTCGGCGTGCGAGTCAGGAAGTGGCGCACGCGAGAGGTTTGTTACCGCCACGAGAAGTATCGGGCAATCAACTTAATGAGGAAAGAGGCATGAACCGATGACGCAGGAGGGGAAGGGCGCGAAAGAGACACAAAGAGGAGGCCCTTTCACCTAATGGTTTGAGAAACGTGCCCGTTGGCCCGCGCCGAGCGGTACCATTTATGGTGACACCGTCGAGAGCACCTTGATTTTCATTACGCCGCGCGACGATTAAACACTGAACGTGGAAAGGGTTGCTTATCTCGAGGTAATAGTTTGTTCGCTACAGAAATCTTCATTTATCTGATTTTAGAACATTCTTTAGGTAAAGAAGCGTTAACTGCACACCTGGGGTGGTGATTATATAAATAGAGTGGGTGTAGAATGTATTCGTACACCGATCGATTTCCCAAGAAACTTTTGTGTGAAATTGTAGTTTCTTAACTTCTTTTTTTATAATCAATGATATTTTACATATTCTCGGAAGTCTCTAAGATAGATATAGTCCAAACAACATTTACTAGTCGATATAATTTGTGATGTTAACAAAAAAATGCGAAAAGTGGGTAAAAGCATAGAAGCAATAAGTATTTGTACGATTCTTATGACGAACCATTTACAGTACAGTGTGTAACGTAAACACATTAGTTTATTGCTTCGTACGAATTAGAAAACATCAAATTTCCAGTAAAGTACTTTTAAAAGAGGCTCTAATAGAAGAATGGAAGAAGATCCCACTTCGAATAACTAATAATTTAGGTAATTTAACGCTTAGAAGAGTTGCAATAATTATAAAATCAAAAGGAAATCCCGCGAAGGAAGTATATCAAATACTTATAAATGAATGTAAATTTCTTTTTTTAATGATGTTTTAAAAATTAAACAGTTGTGCGAATACTTATTGCTTCAATATTTCTATCGGTTAATTGTTTCTTTCTTAATTTCGCAACTTACATAAATAGCTATTTTTTTTTTGTAATGTATCTATTCTAGAGATTTCCGAGAATATGTAGAATCTTATTGTTTATAAAAAATAAGTTAATAAATTACAATTTTACATAGTTTTTTTGGAAATTGATTGGTGTACGAATACTTTCTACACACACTGTAATTAGCCATTCTATCGAGAGAAATATATTAGGGGGACCGAACATTTATTTATTAAAGAAATCTTAATTACTAATCGACAAAATAATTTCCATTATTTTCTAACACTTTTTGACGGCGTAAAAACAGTTGTTTGATTCCTTTTTTATAAAAGGCCGATTTTTCATTGAAAAACTGTTCCAAGTCGAGGAAATTTTAATTACTTTTCGGTCCCACTAATAAATTAAATTGTATCGTGTTGTGATGTAAAAAGAAACGAAAGTTTTATGATGCAGTCTATCTAAAGAGGCTGAAAGAGTCTACAGAATGTCTCTGCAAATACAGGTGTGTTTTACTAGATGGGTGCATCGATTTAGACTACATACAATAATAGAGGAATTAACACTAAACCTACCAAAGTTCATTTGTAACTATTTCTACTGCTATGGAACAAACGGCTAGTTTTAAAGGCACTTCTTTCAATTAACTACAACAATATTTTACGTGGAACTAAATTGAATAATGCATGAAACAATTGTACATAATTCATATATAATATAGAAAAACTGTATACAAAAATTTGAAAACGGTCGTTTGACCGGTCGTGGTAGGTTTAGTGTCAATCCTTAAAAGCCTGATTTTTCAAACTAAATTTAAAAAAGTATCGATGTATTTATTATTTGAACAATTTTGACAGCTGACATTTATATTTTTAACTTTTGTTCAAATGAACATTAGGCAATGGTAACATACATACAAGCAAATATTAAAAACAAACCAATTGCAAGTGTACAATTCGATTTAAAAGTCCGGTATTAAATTTAAACCTTAGGACATTTAAGGGCTAAAGTAGACAATAGTAGGTTCGTCTAAAACTACAATAGCATTTTTATCCTTGCCTTCTGATACCAATCTTCAATCCGTAACCCTTCAATCCATCAACTCTATTCTTCAATCACACTTGCAACCCGTTTGTATTCAGTCTTCAATTCGCGTTTCCAATGAAAATTTGAATTCGCGCTTACCTTGCGTCATCGGTGTGCAGCTTCAGGCCGATCTTCGATATGCATGTCCACTTTAGAATTTTCGGAAGTCCTTGCGATCGTCAAGTCGCGTGTCCTACAACATACAAAGAAACCAACTAATTAGTATCATTTTTAAATAAAAGAACAATCTATAAACCGAGCATCAGCTTTACGACAATTTTTCAGATTTCATCTACCAATGAATCCTTCCATTAAAGAAACACTTGTTCCCATTTTTGGTGCTTGCTGAAAACTTTTAAAATTATGTGTAGTACAAGAGGAAGCATTTTCCACAGAGTCAGGAAATTGAGAAATAAAACGAAGTAGCGTCTGTGTTCATGCGTTACTAAAACGTTTCATAATACCATCATCCCGCTGAAAACTACCCGAATTTAATAATAAAAATGTTGTTCCCCGTTCGCGACGCGGCCTCCTCGGTCGCGGCAACGTCTGCGTCTTCGAAATTGTTCTCTTATCCACTTTATCAAAGTCGCCGACAAAGCAGAAACACGAGGGAACGACTTTTATATATATTTTTTCGCGGTTCCTCTTTTTTCGCAGTCCGAGGCACCAGTTACCTCGGTTTCCCTCATATTTTCCACCTTAACCACTATTTCTCGCCGAATACAGAGGCAATGGCCACGCAATTACGGTACCTGGTTGGTAGGTTGCCTTATTCGACAAACGAACTCGCTGCACGCAGCCGCGTCAACCGGAATAGAATGTATTCCGCCGCAATTGAACGATTCCGTGTAATAGAATTTTCTTTCTAATCGAATCCATGTCAAATATATTTCTCGGAGCCGAAACGGAAAACCGTGAGGAGCCCCCATAGCTTTTCGCGCGAACCGGATAACGTTTCTATCAAACGAGGTAGGAAGTAAGACGCGGAATCGATGGAAGCGACGGTCCACCTAATCTCATTACAATTTCTATACAATTTTATAACGCTACGAGCACACGAGATTCAATTTACAATTTTCTTAGATTTTAGAAACAACGGAATTGGTGCCGAAAGCTGATTTATTAAAAGCTTAAAGTTCGTAAGCGTAAAGCTTGACAGAGTAAAACTCGATAGAGTAAAGCACGATAGCGACAAGTCAGAGTCTAAAGAGAATGTTTGCCAATTTTACAATGCTATCTAACATCTCCTTCGCCTTATTCCTCAATAATTAACCTGGATAAAGCACCTAGATTCCACGCGAATCGGAATCCGCACAGGATTCACGCTTGCCAGCCTCGTGTTTTCCTTTCCGTCCGTGTTTTCCGAATGATTGAATTTAATGGAGCTGCTCCAGATCCCGAGTGCTCGTACAAATTATTCTTCACACTCTCATTATCGCGTCCTCTCGCGTAATTGAACGCGCTTTTCACGGTAATTTCTATGCAAAAGACAGCGTGTTGCGACGGGGCACCGGCTCGAAACCTTCCCGAAAACGTCGTTTGACTTCCTAGCCTGTTAAATTGAACGGCACGACCCGCGCTCTGCAAGACGGATAGGGCTTGGGAGACAATGAACCTGGTCGGAAAGTAGTTAACGGAGAACAATGCTGTAAGTCAAGGAGTAGACAAACCGGAGCCAATAGGAACCGAAACTGCAGTAACAATAAACCATCCTGAACTGTTCAACAGAGAAAAAGATTGTCTATCTCTCGAATTAATTATCAGGAAATGTTAAAAGGAAGCGATCTGAATTGCTTGGAAATAATTTATGTACGATTCAACGCATTTTTAAGAAGGTGGAAAATTTAAAATATATCATGAAATAATGCAACACAATCAGAGGCTTGAAATTTAATTTAATTTGGTCTTTAGCTCGGTATCTATCCCTGCGATTCGTCGAATGCGACGATTTGACGAGGAACAGATTCCTGCGCATCTACCTTGCGCACCACGCGACGTTTGTTATTCAACTGATAGAGACGGTTTCTTTGATGTAAAGCAGGGAACGCAAGCTATGTTCATTTATTTGTTAAGGGTGCGCAGCTCACAATCAACTACAACACCTGTACAATCCAAGCTAATAGAGTACTCTACCACCCCACCCCAACCATCTTATTCATTATGGTTCGGACCTCCAAGAATACAGCTTACTTAGACTCCACTAACATACGCACTTTTTTTCTGATATCTACCACCAACTTCAGATGTTTTCTTAGGATTCTATTACCACGAATGCTAAGTTTAGATTGACTTCGAAGATGAGATCTCTACTTTGAGATTTGAAAATCAGGTCACCCTTAAACTCTAACTCCATCACCCTAACTCCATCGAAAATCATTTTATTCATACTTCGAGTTCCAATGTTTTAGAGTTTATATTGCACTAGTGATTAGTCAAATACTCAGCTATTTCCAAAACAATATATATTTAATCGTTCGCCACGCGGTTCGTCGTACAGAGATCTTACATACATAATGCGCAAAAAAAAACCGAAGAAGAAGCAGGAAAACGCCAGTAAATACTCTTATTTGCGCACAGATGGCATGATTGCTATCATTACTGCCTTCATAACATTTTACGCGCCTTATTTAAATCTGCTATGGTGATTAGACTACCTAACACAATGAAACTAAATTTAACCCTTTGCACTCGAGGCCTTTTTTTCTGGTACCTGCCAGCAACTCGAGTTGTTTCTTAGCATTCTATTGACATGAATTCTAAGCGATCTAGATTTGAGAATAAGGTCACCTTTACCTCGCCGACAATCATTTTATTGACACTTCGAGCTCCACAGAAATTAAACCTAAAGAAACATTAGGTATTGTAGATTTGCTGCGTGAAACCTAGTGGTAACTCTCGGTCACCTCTCGAGTCGCTGTATCACGTTAACATATGACTACCTCTCGAGCCTAAAGGGTTAATAAACTTCCCGGCACGTATGAATATAAAAAGAAATGCATTCATCTAACTCGAACGTTTGCTTTTAAAAGTCACGCCTGACGATTGCTTCTCGAGGACCGTGTTTGCCCTCGAATAAACGGCTGGAAGTTTCCTCGGAGGGGGTGGTAACGCTCGCGATAAGCGACTCTTAATCGCGAATCGTCGCCGGATTTCGTGAACGGGCCAAACGCGACGCCCGCTACAAACGGCGCCCGGAACAACGTAAACTTCACGCTGGGCGCGGCGTGTAAACGCGATCAGATTTACGACCGCGGTATTCGCCGCGATAAGCCACGACCCGCTAATGCGAACCGTCTGCAACGGCACGGGGGATTGAGCGCGTCGACAGACACTTTTCCGTGGGTTTAGCGTGCCATGGATCTTCGATCCTGTTTACGGTAGGTTGCAAGTGGCATTCTTTGCGGCAGAATCGAGGAAGTTTCGAGCAAAACAGGATAGTTTAACAATTCCTGACTTAGGAAGGAGTAGGTAAATGCTTATGGAATGAGGGGAAAGATTATAAGGATAATTGTAATAATAATGATAATATTTGGTCGAAGTATGTAGTTTATATTTCTCATGGGAGCACCGAAGAGTAACCAAGGAAAGTTTCGTGTGGATTGGAGGAAGGTGGTAGAAGTTATAGGGGCCTCACAAAGAAACGTACAATACCAGCAGGCTTCCAAGTTGAACCACACCTTATCATTAGACTGGCTGTTCCAAGTGCACGTGGTAAATGCATGTGTGTGCATGCATAGCGAGTGAAAATAAGGAAAGAAGTATATCGGGATATGTATGATTCCAAAAATATATAAAATAGACTGTTCGGAAAATAAGACGTACTTTGGATAAGAATGATAAATTTCTTAACACTTTCGCTGCGAATGACGCACACGTGCGTCCAATTGAAAATATGTGGTTGTTTTTATTATTTTTCAATTTTCATTTTTTGTGTTCGGCAATCATATTATATATCAAATAAATTACCATAAATATATATTTTTCAAAATAATCATATTAGAACATTTGTAAGAAATTTTTCATTAAAAAAAAAAGTCCTAATTGGAGCTCTCAGCGAACGGCTACCTATTTGCGTCCGTAGCAAAAGTGTTATCCTATTATCCTAACGAAATCTAGCGAACCTACATGACGCAAGACTCCAGCCCAGGTATACCGAACAGGTCTGAAACTAGTCCCCGATAGGATAAGAATATATCTGCAGAGTAAGATCGCTGTTCGACGAAGTCACGTGTGCGCGACGTCAAAGTGTCAAATAACGTATGCCAAAGTGTGGCATGCCTTTCAGGGAACGACACGTTTTCATATTGCATCGACATCTCAAAGTCCCCTACGTGTTCATTCTCGCGATGCAAAAGAAACGAGAAGCAGAAGACGATTCCCCTGGGCCAGTTTGCTCGCGTTACAAGCCTGGAAGTCCCGGTTTGCAATATTAAGCACGTTCGTTCCCTCGACGAAAAACGCCGCGAAACGGCGATAAAATTGAAACCCCTTAGGAGCGAATAAACACGAACCGAGGTAACTTTCGCGCTGATAAAGGAATTTTTGCTTTCGACGTCGCGACGACGGCGCCGGGGCGCCTCCAACCGGATGACTTGATTCCCAGGTACACGGATGCGGAATTCTTTGAGGAGATTCGCGGTTAACGACATGGGGAGAGTGCTGCCGACGCGTTCAACTCCGGTGGGGATAAGAATATTATATCGTGAAATAAAAAAAAATAGCTACTAAAACTAACACCAGTTCCTAAAAGAGCCCCTTTTTGCTGTTCGATGACCAACCAATTTGTTCAGTACAGATAAGCATATTGGAATCAATGTGTTCAAAATAAATTAATCAGCCTTGTTTCTCGCATTCCTTATCAAAGTTCAAAAACCTTACAGGAAGTTTGCGGGGACATGAACGACTCATCCTAGACGAGTTGGTCATCAAGTACCAAGTCATAGTTAGTCATAGTTACCCTCTTCTCAATGCAAGAGGTCTAGGATATAAGATTTAGAAATCTTCAAAAGAGCAGTATTACTGTTTTCGATCCTCATGCGTGGCAGTCGGTTATTTTGTTTCCGCAAGTATTCCTTGTATATCCAGAGTTGTACTTTTGAAACGTCCGATATATATTTGTAAGTGTACAAAAATCGGTCTCCTCGTTCCTCACCTGGGTCCCAACATTGCGAACTAATTAATTCCCAACTAAAATAAAAATTTTCCGGATCCTCAAGATGCACGTAACCACTGTGTAAAATGAAAAGTCATGGTGCGTATTCGTTTCCTTACAATTAATTTCCGAAGCAGACCCCGTTGTGTCGCAATTTGATTACCTACTCCTCGTGCTATAGCAATGAAAAGACTAAAATTTCACCGTAACAATTCGAACTGTAAATTCTAATCTCTATCCTTCGTTATCGACGCGATTTAGCAGCTGGGATACGCGTTCCGCCGTAGAAACAATGACTCGTTATCCGGGAAAACGTACGCCTCGAGCGCTCGTGATATATGTTCCGGGGCTCTATATAATTATTAGATGTACGCCGGATTAATTATTAAATAACTACCATCGAGCGAACGTTAATTAGCAGTTTATTTGCGATATAGAATATTCGTTTACGAACGACGTGAATATTTATGAATTAAAACATAATACGAACACCGATAAATTTGCCCAGGTTGTAGTATCAATTAATCAAACGCTCCCCGCCGTTTATCGAGAGAACAAACAATTAAACGCTTTATCGGTTAAAACGCGAAATGGCGGATTCCCGGTGGAAAACTCGCCTCCGATCGCTTCAGGAGCTACTCTTTGAGAAACTACGCAATAAAACAAAAACGGCTGCGAGAAGGAATGCGCAACACCGTCTATATGCATACCAGACGAACGAAACAACGGTTAACGGTGTCGTTTCTTCGCAGATAGCAAGCGAAGAAAAGAGAATTAAACTCACCTCCGCCTCCGTTCCTATTTATTTCAAAGAAGAATGCGCTCCGTCGACGCCACTCGTTTAAACAGACCAGGCTAGTCAATTGCTTTATAATAAAGTCTCCTTTGGGAATTAATTCCGAGGAAACGAATACGAGTACTGGTTTTTCCTTTAGCGAAGTGTCTATATATATATCTTGAAGACGGAGTAAATTATTTTTTAGTCGTGACTAAATGTGTGTTGAAACGAAAATGGTACGGTACTTGGTTCACCAAGAAGCCATTTGGAAGAAATCGAAATAGATATCGCGTTAAAAGAAAAGCCTGAAGCATTTATTTTCTTGGATTTCATTTTCAAAGAATACTTCATTCCGAAGCAGATTAACTAAACACTTGGGTTCTCACGGAATTTCCAAACAGAGTTACGCGAGCTTCAACCAATTCCAGAGAAACATTGTTGCTAACACAAGCAATTATGGGCCGCGTACTCAAACAGGATAGTTAATATTTCGAATAGTGAACTACGTACACTAAACATTCGATGAAGGTACAATCGTGTTTAACACGGGTTGCATCGACAGTAATTTCCATGATATTCCATGTTTCTGCACACGGTATCACGGTTATAAATATCGAACGCTTGAGTGGAATTTGAACTTCGAGCCGATGAGTGGAAAACGTTGAACACCTAATAAAATACTTGTGATGAGTATACACATTCAAAGAAAAATGTAAGCGCGGCAATTCAAATTTTCCTGTGTTTGAATCCTCTTTGCCTCCTATGCAGGGAGTTACAGGATCTTAAGAGGGAATTTCGTCTCCGGACCGACGCAGGCTGAAGAGCAATAAGTCTACTCCATAGTCGTACATTTCGAACGGCATTTATAGGCTCACCCTGACGGTAAAATATGATCTATCGCCGATGGAGGGTTATGGGAGGGGCTGGCAGACTCGTCGAGTTATGTGCTTTGTCCAAGTAGGCCGCGGCCAAGAAATTTCGAGAGGCTCCACTCATAAGACACTTCAACTATTTCAAACAGACAGTAAGAACACCTCAAACTTCGACAAACGAACCGAAATAATCGAAGTATCTAGTCAACTTTTACTTTATTTTCAGTTTTAGTGGTGTTCCTTTCTCTCTGCTTCTAGAACAGATATTTAACGAAAATTTTGATCGAAGATTGAGGTCGTTCAACCGCAATGTTGACAGAACACATCGGAGCAAGAAAGCGACTTACTGTAGCGAATAGTCCACCTAAGTAATTTTGAACTTTCACCACGACTGTCGCTGTTTCGATGAAGAGCTTTTCTCAAACGACAATGTTCTATTGGGCAAACAATCGCTCCCCGCTTCAGGCTGTGCCACAGACAGAGCCTCGTCGATGTCGGTGGTTTCTATAGCAAACTTACCGCAAATACAAACAGCAGACGGTTCCTTTGACGTCTAAGCTACCCGAGAAAGAATTTTTAGCGCTGGATTATTGCGAAAAAGCTCAACTTTCGACGACTTTTAACTCCCCTGTACAAGGTTGAGACAGTGTCTAAAAAATACGTTTAATATGCCAGCTGGAACCATGAGAGCCAGCGGTGCTTCGAGGGAAACTTTCGTGGACCGTGTCCAATTTTTCTCGAGACGATACGTATCGTTGTACTTAAGCTAGCGACGTTTCTAAGGCTTTTAACCGATGCCACTCCGACTCCGACGAAAAAACCACAGAATATCGACCTAACCCCCGAGGCGCTTCTCTATCGATACCTTGCGCTAATCAAAACTCGTGCAAACTCACAGAATTCGTTTTGTTAGACTAGAAAAATACGCGTATCACGTCGACGTGAATTAAAAAATTGCGGTTTAATATACCTCGGAATATTATTTCTGAATATTCCACGTTATTTTAATTTCAGATTTTGAAATTCCTGTGAAGAAGACATACCGGAGAGCACAAGGACGACACATAAACTGTCGTAATGAACAATTATTTGGTAATTGGAATGGGAATAAGTGTGTAGAAATAAGTGAAAATAAATTTTGGAAATAAAATATTCACTCATCTCATAGACGACTGTCTAACACGACGCTTCAATCTGTGCGATTGACAACAGTTTGGTCTTTTCGGTACCGGCCGACGTTCGCCGCTCGCATTTATGCCGCAAGTTCGGTGATCAGGATAACAAGACCGCATGTTCCTCAGGACATGCGACGAGATCGCGTCGATCTCGAGACTGTTCCCGATGCCGCGGCTAAACTAAGTCAATTTTCAAAACTGACGCTAGATAATACAACCAGCGTCCACAATGCAAGCGGACACTCGAGCGCAATTTGGGCGGCCAACGTCAGGGAGATAACTACGTTACACGGGATTTCTAGGGTTCCCCGTTCGCCTTCAGAGTGGGAAATTTCAGCAGGGTAGCGCGAGCTGTCTCCGGGGAGCAATCCACTTACATAGCTAATACCCAGCGCCGTCAGCCCAACGTCGACAGGAAGGATTCTATTAACCTATGGTAGACCGACTTATCCGCTACCAAACCCAAGGATACACGTATGGAAAAGCCTTTTGGATCTCTATAGACACGCGACAAACGTTCTGTGATGCCCGGTTCAGTCCTATACTTCGATATCGTCGACAGGAGATACGGTTTCACTTAATATTGTTCAATTAAAGACCGATGTCCATGGAAAACAATAATTTATTATAAAATTCGACGTGCCGTTACGAACTAGTCTGCGCGCGGTAAAACTGATAACTAGACTGCGGACTTTATGCATTTATGATACAAGTTAATATGACAAATATATACAAAATATAACCAAAAGTTATATACACCCATGTAAAACGTAATATTAAATTATTATATTAATTAATAGATTATATTCAACATACATTATGTATATTTTTTATATGTTTTTTCATATTACTATACGTCATGAATGCATAAAATCCGCAGTCTACTGATAACTAACTGCTGGATGAAAAACTAGGGCCTTTTATGGATTTCGGAAACTGGACTTTGGGCTATGACTGGATCGCAAAGGAAGAAGAGTTTGGAAGCTGAAGGGTCGGGAATGAGTAATGGTGAAAGTTGTTGTTTTGGTTAAAGGAAAGATTTGGATAGGTCAGAAATGAGTAAGGGAAAATATTTACTGTGAGTGTATAACAGTTCGAATAGCTGCTCGAACGATGGACTCCCTCCGATCTATAGAGACGCTTTGTATTTGTGCAATTCGGGGGAGGATCAGAACGAACGCTTTTATTTTATGTGAGACATTTAATCCTTTGCACTAGAGAGGTGACTCTCAGTCACCACTAGATTCGACGCAGCAAATCTACCAGCAGTAATAATTAATTTTTTTGGATCTCAAAGTGTCAATAAAATGCTTAGCTTTCGTGGCAATAAAATGCTAAGAAAGCATCTCGAGTCCATGGTAGATGTCAGAGAAAAAATGCCACGAGTTGCCGCAAAGGGTTGAAACTGATAGAAATCTAAATAAAGGCTTGAGTTACGATAGTTATCAATTACTAGTCTGCAGATGTTCATACAAATTCATATGTTTACAGATTTAGATGAAGAATTGAGATTTAAATGATGGGTACACGTCATTTTCTGATCACTGTAACATTTATTTTATGTATTATGTTGTCCCAAAAGTTTCTTCCATTTCATTAATAAGTAATACATACACAATATTTTATGTCTAATGTTACATTATCGAATTGCGTACGATTCATTTTGCTCCATTACTGTTACAACGTTGACATCTAAGAAATTCGGTTGTGTATTTACAGACGACACTGCCACACAAAATAATTGAGTGCAAGTCACGGAAGAAACTTTTGGGACAACCTAATATTTTTGCATTCATGCACAACCTCAGCCATTTTCCCATATTTTCACTTGCCATAAATGCATCAACATCCACAGCCTAGCAAGTACTAATCCGAGTCAGACATATCTAAATCATACTTCAGTCTCTCGTTCAACTCTTATACGCACCCTTACTATTTTAAATCATCCCTACACTTAACCGTATCTGACCAAAGACTTGATTCGTCAGCTGCCAAAAGCATGTTTCAATGGACTGTTCAGGGCTTGTTTACGTTCATTTCGCAGATTTTGGTCCGGCAAGCCAGATAATCAGCGATTCGGTCAATTATCGCAGATTGCATGACGGATCCGCGAGCGAGACAACGCGCGGCTAACGGCGCTTCAATTGGCCTAATCGCAGTCACTTTGTCGGACAAGTCCCCGCCGGGCACCGACGTTCACGACCCGTTTATTAAATAAGAGCAAAGGCCACGGACCATTTGCGAAGTGGGACGAACGGATTAGATTTCCTGTTGCAATTCTACGCGCATACGTCCGCCTTCAACGACGAACAATGAATGCAACCGATGGAAATCGTTTCGCTGACCATTTGCGAGCGGGGCTACGTCCTTATTGGCCGTGTGATCGCGCGACGTACGTCGTCGCACAAGAAATTGTTAGCAACAATGACGATAACGTCGTGGGATCGAGGAATGGAGCTGCAATGTTATCTATTTTATCTGCAGAGGGGTTCGACGAACCCAGCGTTGGGTGGAGAAATTAACTCTGGGTCTTTTCAAGGTAAACTCAATGAGCCTGCTTCGCTTTTAACCCTTTGCACTCGAAGCCTTTTTTTCTGGTATCTACCAGAAACTCGAGATGCATTCTTAGCATTCTATTGGCAGGAATGCTAAGATTATATTGACTTCGAAAATGAGATCTCTAATTTGTGATTTGAGAATCAGGTCACCTTTGCCTCAACGACAATCATTTTATTGGCACTTCGAGGTCCAAAGAAGTTAAACCTAAAGAGAACCTAGTTGTGACTGAGAGTCACCTCTCGAGTGCAAAGGGTTAATTTTCCATCAGTCAAGCGTTCCAAAAAAGTGCATAATGTAGTTGTAAAATTGAGTGTCAAAGTAATATGTGTAAGTGATTCATTACTGCGAAGGTTGGCACGTTAATGTATCAAGATGAAAAGATTCTGTTTGAAATAGAGTTCTAAATAATCAAGTCTGAAGGCAAACAATTCATTTCTTCACCTGATAATTTTCAACTATGTACACTTTGTAATGACTAGATTGTGGGTGTTTATACGAATTCGTGTGTGTACATACACAGCCCAAAAACATAAATTGAACCATGTAAAAGTATAATTATGCAATTGTACACACTCTTATATATTTTGTTTGTATGTACCCTTCTCATAAATATATTAATACCCACAATCTAGCGATGATCATCAGGATGAGGCTTGTATCTATAAAGAAGTTCGTCAAGCTCGTCAAGGAAGAAAGAATAAAGAAAATTTCGTCAAGCAAGGAATCAAAATTTTATCCTTTGGGAACATAATTGAGAATAGATGCGACCTTCGAACCGAACTAACTAGAAGCAAATTTTCCCACATGGTGCGAGCCGTTCGACAAATTTTTCACCATAGCGGATCTCGTATCTCCTGCGGAGGAATCCTCGAAGGAGGCTGAAGGCCAATTGGAAGCCGTTTTCTACTCGTCCTGGGAGTCACGAGAACGAACGGTGACTAATAATACGTCGTGAGTCACGACGTGAACCGTGACATAACCTCGAATATCCTCGGTCCTCGACGTCTGCTTTCCTCGTCGTACCCCAGGCCCTTTTGCTTTCCCTTTCTCCCGCTCACCTACGCGATTTCTCGTCGATTCGCGCTTAGGCTACGTAAATTATTAGACCCGTGGCGCAGCTGGCTCCTCGACAACAAATAATCAGTCGTCGTTTCGCCTCTATCGGCCGCGTAGGCGGAAGCATCATTATCTCCCATTCGAATCGAAGGGATCGAACGTAGATCGCGCGGCCATAAACGCCAGGTCGAATAGTCTCTTTGTTTTTCGCGGGGATCTATGGGCGTGCACCTCGATAAAATTGTTTTCGAGGGGGGAAGAGTCGAATCGGTGGGAACGGAAAAGTTAACCTCCGGAGGGGAGAAGTAATGCCACGCTTCCGCTTGAGGACGTTTTAGGCCAATCAGTAAAGTACTTTTGTGTGACAAAAACACTAATAGCAAACCGATTGAGCAATTACATAAAAGGTGATGCGTAGATTAATAAGTACATGTTTTTCACCTCCAACTCTGTTCCCTTTTCTTGTTATAAACAATTTAACCAAAAAAATCATGATTTTTGTCGTTTTTTGCTTATAAATTTTAAACTAACGCAGCAATATCAATGCTTCACGGAGATAAAATGTAGATGATAAAAATACCTACAGAATGAGACCTTAAACGTCTGGATCGAATAATGAGAAACAGGGAAAAATTGAGAAAACCGGAAAATTCAGCGTTTTTTCACAGATTCACAACTCCGCCATTTTTGGAGCTGAAGCGCTGGCCTTTTGGGAATAGGTAGCGATTAATGTGTTCTTTATGTGTGCAAAAGACAGAGATTGTCGGATAATTAGTTTTCTCACCATCGCGATCTGAATTTTTCAGTGCGCTTTTTTCCAGCGAACCTGTATGCGTTACCGTAGAACCAATTTTTATTTTAAAAAAAGATTTTAATAGTTGATGTCATGTGCTACGAAATGTATATTTTGATTTTTCGATAAGATGTTTTAACGTATGAAAAAAACCCTTCTGTTTTAATTCTCTACCGACTGGCCTATTTATGTACTAATTTTGTCTAATGTCAATGTATATGTGAAAATTTGCTTTAAAAGCACCATTCGTGTTTTGCTTTAATAATGATATAGTAATTCTCCCCATATTTCATGAAAAAGTAGAGTATACAGTCAGTCTCATAAATATTCGTATCCTCTACGTCTACTAAAGAAGTTTGTCTAAATTAAATAATAGGTTCAATGTTTTCAGATAAATGTTTCATTATAAATATGTACAAACTTTATACTAGTATATATGTATATAATAAAAAATTTATTTGTAAATATCAAGCCTATCATTTAATTTAGACAAATTCCTTCAATAAACACAGAAAGTATTTATGGGATTGACTACATTTGAATCCTACGAGATCATTCGTATCTCCAAGAATTTTGTAGATTTTTCAATGAAAATTTTTGTTATATCTTAAAGCATATATCTCTCGAATAGAGAAACACTGCTCGCAACATACATTAACCGAGCATAGATGAAAATTCCTGAAGAAGCGCAACTTTTCTGCCTCGCGAAGTATCCCTAACCCTTTAACGTCTGCGGTAACAGGTATCATTCCCGAGCGAGCGGCACAAGAGCAACGAAAGATTCTTGTCGGCGTGGTTAGGCGACATTTTAACCTGGTATGTTGGCTCGTTACACTAATTAGAGACCGGGAAAGTCTCTCGTGGTATCTTCGATGCGTCGAGGACGAGCGTGAAAAGTTTATCTCGCGTGGCGCGGAACCGCGCGTCCGTCGATCCGCGTATCGAAATCGATCACTCGCGGTTTCTAGAGCGGAAATATTCTTTTCACTTGCTGGAGGGAAAAAACTGCGGGAATCGTCCTGCGAGCTACGGGAAAATCGTGAAACAAACGTCGACGATATGCGAGTCGCAAAGGCTCGTTGTCGCTCGAACGGAGCGCTGGAAAACTCTAAGAAAACACGGGGAAATCCTAAAGCGCTATTTAACAGACCATGTAGGTTTTAAAAAGTACAGAAGCTTTCCCGGTTTATACGAATCTCTGAATTTACACATCTTCGGAGTCTGCACACACTTTTAATCTTCCTACAGCTCCATCGTTATTCCTACATTAATAAATACGAATGATTTTTGGATAGACATATTTTACTAACTGTATTTTCCCAGGTAGTGGTCAATCTTAGAAATTTACAATGTACGAAGAATTTATAAAAATTCATGCACTTTGTACACTCGTGCATGAGTAATACACTCTATGAATTTATAAAAGACGAGTACCTGGCAATGTTACAAAACTTTGCCAACTATTACGTTTTATGAATAAATAATAAACATTCGAAGCTATGATGAAAATTTTGGTGTATTTCATAATCTCACAGCAGACACGAGTTATAAAGCTTCACAAAACACGTCAAAATGAACTGAAGCTAAAACTGCAAAAATAAAAAAATTACCCAACTCGGCTCACTTGTGCACCAAACGAGCATCCAGACGTTTGATGGTCGCGCAAAATAATTCGCGTGTCTATTCGAATTCAGCTCGAACGCGAAAAGAAAAAGATCGGGCAAGAAGTCCCTGTCCTAGTCCCACATGATGATCCAGTTACACAACACGTGTACCGAAGGAGCAGCTCGTGAGAGTAGCCGCGAAAGTAGCTCGTTAAAAGGCGGAATCACGTACGAGTAGCGGCGATTTTTATCACCGAGTCCACACTTCCATTCAGCGACTTAGCGTCCGATTCGTCGCGCGACTACAGCTCTTCGTCGCGTCGTCTACTAGGATCGTTTCTCGTCTTTCGCGCAAAGAGAAAACCGACTTAGTTTTGCCGTTTTCCGTTTATAGGCGCCCGGCTAGGTCGTTGGCTTCATTAGCTACGGCGAGGGCATATGTTAAATCCTAATTAGCCTCATTTGAACGGTCGCGATCACGATCTCTCCGGAGCGCGCACCTTTCCCCAAAGTCTGCTAACCGTGGTACGCGAGAGCCAGCATTTTCAAGAGGGTGAAGGTTCGTTTAGCCGAAATGTAGAAGAGATGTTATAACATTTTTTTGTTGTAAATAAAATATTAGATAGAGGATATAGTGGGATGGGCAGTTTTGGTAGTTCCTATTTCCATTTAAAAAAGGAGAAAGTATTGGGGTTCATTCATAAATAACTTCCGCTGCAGGTAAATAATCGTGCAAAATAAGTAATCGTGTTCTCGAGGAACATGATCGCTATTTTTAACCCCTTAACAACCCCTAGTAGATGCCAAAGTTTTGTAACGTTGCCAGGGACTCGTCTTTTATAAATTCATAGAGTGTATTACTCATGCATGAGTGTTCAATGTGCATGAATTTTCATAAAACCTCTTAACCCCTACAATTTACGTTCCAAAAGCTTGGGCCCAAAACGTAAACAAGATCGCCCAGCCTTCGAAACATTGTATGGTTCGGCAAACCGGACCTAAGTTGTATGTACCAATCGTGCGAGTCTTACACGTTGTATTTTTTTACACCAATCATTTTTTGGTTGTTTGTTCCAGCATTTATACACAACGAGGAAACCGTCCTCCCGTGAAGGCGTTTAAAAAAAAGTCAATCTTGAAGACTCGCTTTGTCGCCGTCATTTTGTACTAAAATTATAATACAATAATTTTTGTTTATACTTCAATATGTGTTAAATAAACCTTGCAAAAAGAAATCCTATTCCTTAGATACTCTCAAAATTAATTATCAAAGTTAGGCCTTCTTTTCAACCTCTAGAGTGGTGTTACTCCTTAACATTTTATCTACCGGGCTATTTAGAAACAGTTTTTAATTTAGAAAAGAATTAATCTAGGCCTGAACATTGTAAGTAGACAACCATCAACACAGTAAATAAATTCGAAAAGCTAAATACTGGAATTAAAAAGCCTATAAATAGGCTCCGGGTAAATAAAGTGTTAAGGGGTTAATTTTCCTGCCAAATAGGAACGAGTCGATAATCAATGGTTATACAATTGATTGAAATTCATTATGTTATAATGTCTACGGAAATAAATTGTAAGTTAAACCATAGAAGTTACTCGTGAATGAACCCAATATTTAATGCGTGAAGTTTCCAGGTCCCATAACTGAAATTCCTATTTCCATATAAAAACAGAGAATCTAATATTGGAACCCTCTGACCCCTACAGCTCAAAATTTGGATTCTGTCTCCACGTAAAAACGAAGAAATCATTCCTAATCTTTGAAACCTCCACTTCGCTCAAACGGAAAACGAGGTCGCTCGAGATCCCTTCAAGGGAACTTTTTCTTAATTCGATGTATCGAATTCGCCCTCGGGAGCAACGAAACCCTTCGTGTGCATGTATTTTGCAAACTTTTACGCAACCCCGTGGAACTTATTCCCGAATTTTCCCTAATTTGTAAGATTAAGTTTCCAGGAAGAAAGTTCGGCCCGACAGAAGCGACCTGCCAACTCGGCAAACGTCGCTGTATTTAATCTGCAACTTTGGATTTCTGTCGCTCGCGCCAAACTCGAATTTCAAGACGCGATAACGAAGAACGCCAAGTTTTCAACAGGGCTCTGCTTCTACCATTCATGCAACATTGAAAGAAATTTCTGCGACTGATTGTGATATTTCAAGAACAGAGATTGAGGCTTCGGTTGTGCCTAATAAAAATTGATAACCAAATAAAAGTAATACTGGAATTAATATTAATATAATATTAGGAGGTTGCATTGAAAGCCGCTGTTTATGTATACGTGGATTTTACTGCGAATACTGTAGACAGTGAGAGCCGTCTATTTTATGAGTTGTTAAAACCACATGAAACAGTCACCGCCGAACGTTATTGCCAACAATTGAAGCGTTTACGCGATAATTTGATAGAAAAACGACCATCGATTGCATCAAATCGCCGAAAAATGATCCTTCTCCACGATAATGATCGGCCTCGTGTTGCTAGAACTGTAAAAGAAACACTGACGGAATTCGAATGGGAGATTCTCCCTCGCCTAGCCTACTCTCCAGACCTAGTCCCGAGTGATTATCATTTGTTCAGATCGGTGCAACATGGTTTGGAAGACACACATTTCCGTAATTACGAAGAAGTTGAAAATTGGGTTGCTGAATAGATAAGCTCGAAAGATAAACCGTTCTTTTGTCGCGGAATTCAACTTTTGCCGGAAAAGTGGGAAAAAGTAGTAGCTTTTGAGAGCAAATATTTCGATTGATACTTTTATATACTTTACTATCGAAATATGTTGAGATCCGTATACGTATGTGATATATGTATAGATATATTAATACGTAGATCAACGAGTGTGGCGCTGTATGACACCTCGATACACCTATCGATCTAGCTCCCGTACTCTTACGCAGTTAATCATTCACGTGAGCACGGCGCATCTATCTCTTCTTCTGCTGTATAATAAAGATTATTATCTATTACAACTCTATCTAATTTTTCCTATAAACCTAACAAAATAAATGCTCAAAAAACACGAAGAACGGTGGTTTTCAATGCAACCTCCTAATAAAAATGAAGAATCATTTTTGTCTACGAAAATTCTTTTCTTTAAGGATGATGCCCTCGTCGAAAATTAATCTCTATCAAAGTTTTGCTCTCCGCCAAACTCGAACGCTCGAGAGAAATTTTATGGTAATTAACGACCGTCGTATTTCTTGTTTTCCTCTCTTGGCAACCACGCTCGTTCCAGCGTGCTCCTCTCATTGCTTTCATCGAGGCCCTCTTTTTTCGAATTTAGTTGAATTTTCAGTCGCGTCCCGTGACTGCTCGAATCGTCCTCCCACGGTTGTTCCGCTCTCGTCGTTGGGTTTCCTTGCTCATGTACCTGGAGATTATGGGACCTGTCTAAGGCCACCTCGAGCACGTAATTCTCTGTCCTTTCAGAGAAATCTCAGCAGGTTTTATTTCCAGGGCAGGTACGAATGCCCTCGCATAGCTTCTACAAGGGAATTGCAGCGACTCCCAACCCCCCAAGGATAAATTCCTTGGGAAAGTATCGTCTTCGTACCGCTCCGTAATCGTCATAAATAATACCGATATTCCCATAAAGACACAGGTGTCTGCTCTCTCCCTCCGACTTTAACCATTTTTCGAAAACGCTCCGAACGCCACTTGAAACGACTCGCTAAACAGATTCGCCCTCTCGCTCGATAGCGAAACAGTTTCCTCGGGCTCCACGCAGTCGAATCAAGCAGTTTACTCTGCTTGGAAAACGTTTTCGACTCTCTTTTCAACGAGCCTTCTGCTAAATAAAATGAAATGCGTTAATGAAAGTTCAAGCCTCGCTGCGCTACTCCCGAAGACCATTGCTACCTACGTTCCTCCCTGTATTTGAATTACTGGGTCAACTTTTCTTCCTAACTTTAATTTAAAACTTTCCTGAAATTTATTTTTCGTGATACGAAGCTTATTTTCATTTCTGCTTTTCACGGATTTAATAAGATAGTGTCGCGGTAGGAAGTTTTAGCGAGGTTTTGCTGTCCAGCTGGAGGAATTAATTCTGTGCCTTTCTAGAGTAAACTTACTATTTATTTGTAAAGGAAAGCATTCTTTTGAAAGTGAAGTTTGCCGAAAGTGGGATTATTTATTCATTCGGTCAAAACGGGGAAAAAGTCCGCTCCAAAGAAATTAGATCCAGCGAGAAAGTCCGAGTAATTGCGATAACTGTTTCGTCGTTGTACCATTACTAAAAGGGGACACCTGCTGGCGAAGAGAGTCGCGGCATAGAACTTAATTAATTAAACAGTTTCGCAATTCGTCTGTCCGTTCGTTAATTATTTTATATGAAAGTATCGAGTCACCTTCTGTTCCCAACGCCTTCGAAACTTTCGCGTTAAATTGTCTTCTCCATCGAGATCCGTATTCCTATCCACTTTACTGCACGGGATTTTACGCGACTCGCAATCGTCGATAACGTCTGTATCGCCCGAAAATAACGAAGCGATCGTTATCAAAAATAAAAAAAAAAAAGAGGCAGAGAGGAGAGTTTCAAAATGAAATGCGATTTCACATTCTGTGCGTTGATATTTATTGGATATTCGAGATGTAAATTCCTGGATCAAATTAATCGAAATTTCATATCGTCAGAATCATTCGGTCGTTTATTTATTCGGTTATTTATTTTTGGTATTTATTAAAAGCGAGGGAAAACATCACGAAAATCAAATAGAAGAGAGCATGGAAAAATTATCGAAAATTCGTGAAAAATCTAAGATGGGTTATGACGAAATTAATTAAGCTTTTGCAATAGGTGAGGCGAGTTAGTGATCTCTATTTATTAAGGTGCAAGGTCTTATAACTTGACTGTAACACCTAATGTACCAGTGTTAGGTTTGTTCACTCTTTACATTCATTTAATTCTTGCGATAAGTTACTTTGCATTTGCATTTGTTTGTATATTTCTCTTCGTCATTCTCTGGCATCCTTAATTCGGATGCCAGTAGTTTGTTTGAACCCCTCTAGTTCTTCTACAGCTCGGGTACCTCGGGATTGCTAATCCCGTACTGTAGCTACGATCACTAATCGGTAGACTGAGGATCTGTATGCATTCATAGGAAATTTGAATGCGAAATAAACACATCATGCAATGTTATAAAAAAATATTGAAAGTAAAGTTCATTTTATAATATTTCCAGAGTAAAATGAATTCCTACTTAGGTTCGATATTTCTAAATACAATTGCAAAGATTTTATGTTGCGTAAAGATCCATAGTCTAGTAATCAGACATAGCTACAGCCCCTGAGGACGAGAGTGAGGCCGCCACACTCAAGACTACAAAAACAATCCCCAACGATGGGGCAAGTTTCGGAACGATCTGAGGTCTCGGAACAGCTAACGTTGCAATTAATGTCGACAGGTCGAGATATTGTGACAACGACGGAAGAAAACAATAGGAAGCACGCGCGTCGGGCACATGTGGCACCGCCACATTCACGCGCCACCGGATTTGGCCATGTCGATGTACCCATTGCGTGCTAGCAATGAGTACGACGTCGCAGCATCCCTGACGAGAATACGATCACGCGAGCGTAAAACGCAACCGCACGCAAAATCAGGAATTTTCATTGGCAACGCGAATAATTGCTTACTATACATCCCTGGTAAATACCTACTAAAACCGAGGTACAGAGTTTTTGAAAAATGTACACGAATCTGCACGGGTAAATTATAGTGTATAGTTGCTCGAGGAACCTGCATCGCGTCGAGTATTCTAAGACACGAGAAGCTGAAGACCACTAACAGCAAGAAATGCTTTGGAAATAAGCAACCAATAGATAGATCTATTAAGAGAAGATAGTCCACTAGGATCTTAATTGACTCAACAAGAAAATAATCGACAATTCTTTGAATAGTACTGCCGATACTTCGATACGTCGAATAATCCACATATGTGTTCTACATGCAGCTAAGTTTTAAATATTTGACGAGGAAAACTCGTCCAAGCTCTCAACGTTACGTATGCAAAATTGATGCTTGTTTTCCGAAGAGGAAATACAAATGGAAACAGCCAACTAAATAAAAGACACCTAAACTAACGACTAACGGAGTAGAGGAACCGTATCTACGATAATCACATTCCTCGATCAATATTGAGATAGTCCAAGGCAAACAGAAATTGTTAGTAATGGATGGAAGGAAATTTTCGTCTCGCGCTTTGGTGCAATTTCCAAGAAGTTCCATGGACCGTGAGAAGCAGCCGTGAAATTCGGAATGGGTTGTTTTGGACGGATCAGTCCCAGGCTCATCAGCGTCTCGAAAGGTGCAAAGGCACGCGCCCACGCGTGTGCATGCCTACTAACAGACCGAGAATCTTCAATTCGAGTCCACAGAATTTTTCGGTCCCTTTAACCGCGGTGAAAGACCAGCGAAAAATGTCACGTACTTTCGTACGAATACAACTCGACAATTTACTGTCTCTTTAGGGTTGCCATAGGAAGAAAACAGTGCATGAAACACTCTATATTTACTTTTTTTCTGTTAAAAAAGAAATTATCAATCATTGATACATCCACGAATGGGAGTAATGGATACTCATCTCTGTCTTTCTGTATAGAGAATCGTGGAACAGATTTGGGTAAGAAAATAGAACGAATAGCTACAGGGAAATTGGTCTAAAATGTGCTGAATGGATAGATGGATGGATTAGGTTGTCCCAGTTTCTTACATTTTATTAATAAGTAATACTATATTATATTTAGACTGCGGATCTTTATGCATTTATAGGAAATTTGAATGTATAAGAAACTACAAAATGCAAACAATATGCAAAAATATAAAAAAAGATTGAAAGTAAAGTTCATGTTACGATATTTGCAGAATAAAATAAATTTCTATTTAGGTTCAATTTTTGTAGGCATGTTCGCGAAGATTTTATTTTGCATAAAGATCCGCAGTCTAATTATATTATATAATATTTTATGTCTAATGTTACGTTATTGAATTGCATACGATTCATTTTGCTTCATTACTATTACAACGTTAACATCTAAGAAATTAGGTTGTCTATTTATATAAACACTGCCACACAAAATAATTGAGTGCAAGTCACGGAAAAAACTTTTAGGACCACCTAATATTACTATTGTAGGTTTTCTGAAATTTATATTTGTTCGTGATATCCGAATAGAAGTGTTACCCATGGTTTCGCGAGGTTCTCCCGGTGAAAATGAGTCCAAACACGAATGGGATCGTGTCTAGACTCATGTTCATCTAACAAACCTCACTAATCCATCGATAATACTCTTGCAAAGATAGATCGATGAATGTAAAGATTGATATATTTATCTATTCAGGTACCAGTTCGCGATAACAAGTGGTGGGGATGACTCGTGTCGTTATATCGAGGGATGCTACACCATGCCACCCTGCTGTTCACTCGCCCTGAAGTTAGGTGATAACGAACACTCAAATTAAGAGACGAAGTCGCAGAGTTCCATTTGTACAGAATCTGGACTAAATAACGACCATCGCGCGACGGTATTCCATCGTTCGAATCCGAAACACCGTGCGAGTGGATTACGTCTCGCCGCGGATTTGCATCACGTTGGAGCGAGACGGAGCGAGCCGGTCGTTAAATAATTATTTTTAGAGGAACGATAAGCGTCGACCGGTTTACACCGCTCGTCGATGTCACATCTATCAAGCGAATCAATTACAACGGCGTTCCTTGTTTCCTCGTGAATGAGAGCGTGGCCTTTGCTTTCGTTTAGCGCGCCTACGCGCCGCCATGCGCTCTCCCCTCTACTCTGAATTATTCAGCGGAATTATTTATGAAGTTTTCGAGACTGAAAACGCCGAGAGCTTGCGAGTCGTTTCGCCTCGGCGAATGCTCGTCCTACCCTCGTCCTGCGTGTCGAGATTTCTTGCAAATTTCTTGCGTTTCACCTCGTCCTTCAAAAAAGGACGATTTCTCGGTTACTTATTCACGAATCGAATCGACTTATTACAAACGATAAGTGGGCGAATCTGCAAGGGCTCCCGGATGTCTCGATAAGAAAATAACACAAGGTAAAATCTCTCCGATGACGAAGAAAAATAAAAATTGCATGGATCGATATACCTGTTGCCCAACATTCGCGGTTAGGAATCAGCTTCGGGCAAACTTTTCACGCGAACTTCATTTAATATTCTCCTCCTCGTACAATTAATTTTAACTCGAGAGGGTTGGTTAATTACGGGAACTTCGGAGCACCTCATCGCCTTAAAACCGCTTCGATCGAACGAAATAAGTTTACCAAAGACCCCACGTTCAAAGTTGAGATGGGAGAGACGGCGAGGAACGCGGGTTGAGATCTCTTCTCTGAGAGAAGAAAAGGGAGCTCTTTTCGTCGCTTATGGAGGTAGCGGAATCCTGGTGGGCGAACAAGCATGAATACGCGCGAGGCTCGAGATACAGAGGTGCTGTGCCTCTCCATCAGCAAGCAAACACACTCCACGACAACACGACAGGAATGCTTGAAATAATTCTTTGATGTGCTATTCAATATGCTATTCAATATTATTGACAATGAATATTCGTAATTTTATTGAAGGGGAATACGAGGGTGCCCATGCGTAGAAATTTTTTGTTGGATTCCTGGGCCAAAATGGTAGATGACGTAGTAAAGTTAGAAGAAAATATAAATATTCTCCATCAATATGCTATTAAACATTATTGACAATGAATATTCGTAATTTTATTGAAGGGGAATGCGAGGGTGCCCATGCGTAGAAATTTTTTGTTGGATTCCTGGGCCAAAATAGTAGATGACGTAGTAAAGTTAGAAGAAAATATAAATATTCTCCATCAATATGATATTAAACATTATTGACAATGAATATTCGTAATTTTATTGAAGGGGAATACGAGGGTACCCTTGCGTAGAAGTTTTTTATATATATTTTTTATCTATAGTTATAAGAGAGTTTATTTCGATTTCTTCAGCGACAGTTACTAGGTTAAGGGTAAGGTCTCCATTACTCAAAGCAAGGAAATCTCTGAAAAGACAGTACAATTTTATCAAAGAGTGTAAACCTTATAAATAGAGTAATTACTAACCCTCTTCTTTGAAATCAAGTGATTTATTAAAAGAAGCAACCCCGTTTCATACGTCCCAAGCCTTAATCAGACCCCTTTTGGAGAATTGCCCCCTAAGAGGTCCTACTTCAAGAAGATAATTTTTGTTTCAACAGAACGATGAATAATTCCTCTTCAGACGTCGCTGACTGACATATTTACCTCTGTGCACTCGCTCGTTTCGGGCAACTACGCGAAAAAAGGCACGCAACTGTTGAAAAGGCGCCAGTTTCGTCGAGATTTTATTTTCGCGTTGCGACGAAACCCGACTTCTGGTTGCCCCGGCTTGAAAAGGAGCGTTTTAATTGGCGGCATAGGCAGAGGGAACTGGTCCGCTCGTTCGTGCGGCAAATTTGCATTCTGGGGAAAAAGGCGAGATGGAGAAAGGAGAGAGAGAGGCGAGTTAAGGGAGGAGGAACAGAGGGAGAAAGGGAAAGGAGCGCACGATCGTTGCTTTTTAAGGCAACGAGGGACTTTGGCGAATCGGGCGGGATTTAAGGCGAAACATTTCGCGGTCACGCTCGGTATAGAGACTTATTAACGTGATTAACGGACCAGAGCTCGCGGCTCGTCGCACGCTTCGTTTGATATTCGCTAAATGACAGGCTTAATGGTGGATGAACATCAACGTAATTGAATTAACAGATACACCGAGCCAAGAGAAAACCGCATCGTTGCTGAAAAATTAATATCGTTTCCCACGTTGACGCAGAGGGGTGGACGAACGGTGAACGAACGTGTACTCTATCAGCCAATATCGGCCATCGCGTCGGTTCGTTTAATGAATTTTCCCTATCGATTGCGGAATTACGGTCGTAACTAATCGATCGAATACGGATCCACTTTGGGAAGCTTGCTGCTGGCTGAGGAGTTGGGAGATGGGCAACGTTAATATACAGAATTCCGGATACATATTTCCAGTAATAAATGGAAGATAAATAAAATCTCACGGAGGAAAGAAAGAGAGAGGAGAAAATTCATTTTGTTTGGAGATAGTATACTCGCGGAACGGCTAAAATTAAATATTTAAGGGCTGAATTTATTAAATCCCAGATGTTCCTGCCGGAAATTGTGTTTATATTTAATAAAAAGCTACAAGAATATTATAGCATGATATATGAACATCCGAGGAAGGTGAAGGAAGATCATGGAAAGAAAAAATTACACTTCAAGGTGTGTTTCACATATTAATTTGAATAATAGAACAATAAGTGACATGAACGTATGAGATGACCATTCTCTCATTCATTCATTTATTTAGAGTGCGTAACTTATACAAAGTTATTGCACTTCTGCTTATTTATTACTAGTTTATTTCCATTCTTCTTATCACTGACTTACGTGACTCCTCCATTGTTTTAATACTGTTTGCAGTATTTCTTACTTTCCATCTATTGGGGTCCGCTGGCCCCCCTCTAGCTCGGGTACTTCGGAGTTGCTAAGCCCGTACTGTAGCTACAAACACCGCTACAGTCCCTGAGGGCTATGAGATGACTTAACGAAACTACTGCGTGAAAATTCTGCTATCTAAATACTTTTATCTCTCACCCTCTAATTAATTCCACTGCACCTAAACTATTGGAATAATATCATTTAGTTAACGCAAAAATACTGTATGTAAAATGCACTGTATATTAAACAAAAGGTTTTTGGCTCTGTCGCCAAAAATCGATAGGTCTTTAACTACATTCAAACCTGTGTATCTTTCATAATAAACGTATTGTAGGCTAGTTTCTGTTATTTTCTTCTTGTTAATTTTCAACAGTATTTTCTTGTCTATATTTTTCGTTTATAGTTAAATAAAGAACGTTCTTCCAAACTTTCATAAATAAATAAAATAAGAATTAAAAGTATTGATTGAGCGTTTATAGGATTCCATACTCCATTATAAACAAAAACGCCAAACTTCCTACGCTTGCGAAGGCTACCGACCTCTAAGGGTTAATATTCTGGTAAGCGAGCTTGGATCTCTGGAATGGCTCGTACGATCGATTCGATCAACGCACACCGCGATGGATGGGAAATTTATGTGCAACGCGCGACGTCCATCTGACGATGGTTTCGCGGTCTGTAAATCATTCGCGGTTCGCGGACAATCGTACACCGCCGTCGAAGCGCGAAAACGCGTGGCTTCGCACGTGCACGTGCCCGAACGTCGACCCACGCTCCTAACCTGTTTTAACCTGGCACCGCGCGAAGCTATCACGAACGCGCTTATTGCGCGCGATAATTTTTTATTATCTCTCGCGTGACTGCCTGCACACCATTGCGACGACCTTGCGCCCAAAAGACACGACGTAGTCCCTTCCTATGGGGGTCTCTCCTCACCTGTGCTTATCAAACCTCAGATAACCGCTTTATCGCGAGTGAAACGTGTTATCTCTCGGTAATATGAAATTTTTGGTTTTTTTGGTGACATAAAATTCACAATTTGCCGCTTCGTGACTCCATAGGCCCTACTATCCATGCCAGAGATGGACAAAACTCTAGACTTCGAATAAATCTGAAGTTTGCCGATATGTTTGTCTCGTTTCTTTAGAAAATTTTCAAAAGAAAACTTCAGATTTATTCGAAACCTAGGGTTTTGCCCATCACTGATCCATGTTGAATTCTGATAAATTTTCGCCTAGTTGCTAAGCTTATATTCCGACAGAAGTCACGTGCCACTCAATTCTTTGAAATACTAGCTGCAATGTTAGATTCCCCATAAAACGCAGAAACTTTCTAAAAGACAACAGAATGTTCTCAAAGAACATCTTCAGGAAATGATTTCAATATAAGTAAACAGGACTCCAAGAAGGATGTTCAAAGCTTGCTAGAAGACATTCTCGAGGTGGCGAAGTTTTCTCAAACTTTCGGTCGAGATTATGCATAACGTTTTAAACCATCTCGAGGTTTCACCCCTGACTCGGGACAGTTTAAACTTCAACCTCCCGAGGTGTTTTTGGTTTTAATGCTTTCGTCGAGGAGCCTGTCGCGTTTTCAGATCGTTTCTGACGGAGTATCCAAGCATTTGTCATCTAAATGGGCAACACTGACGGAAATGAATGGACGGTTCGGTTGGATTGGGTTTTCACGTCGCGTTTCCCAGTCTCGATTAAAATAGCGGACGCCGGTGCACTTTAATCGAATGTGTCGCGCGTTCGTTCGCAACAGGTAAAAAACAGTCGACGTTCCGAATGCTTCGCACCTTCGCGCGAGGTCGACGTGTTTATTGACCTTTGAATTTCGAAGACCAACCGCGAACCAGGTCGTTTTTCGCTCGGTCATCATCTGGCGAACGAACAATGGAGCGTTTACTCGCGCGTTCGATCGACTACAAAGAGTCAAATTGCAAGCAGACGTCGACTCTTTCATACCGCAATTCCCATCGCTGTTATATTAATTTTCATTACATGAAGAGATTTAAACTTAAATAATGTAATAACCTCCGCTCTAATAAACGCAAAACCAAAAGTCCATTCTTCGGGTATTTTCCGACTCAAAGACCCCAACGCAACTTGGTTATTCGTGATTACATTCTCATTGTAGTCCGTAGAATCGCTCCTTAAACTATTTACCAGAGGTAAACAGCCCGTTATACCCCAGCAACCTCTCATTCGTTGAAATTTTCCGTTTACTTTTCGACTTAGCGTGAATTTACAGAGGGAAGCTGCTAAAGCTTCGACTCATGGTTCGAACCTTAGAGCTATGACTCTATTATTATTATTATAAGAGCGTGGTGTCAATTTCCTAATTTGTATTCCACGAGTGCCTTATTTACACGCGTGTGCTGTTCCTACAACGAGCACTTTGAGAAGTGAAATTAAAACGCCATCGGCGTGCTGGCGCGGCGCGTACGTACCTATAGCAAACGATAACGGTGATAACGTAACACTCGACGCCCAGAATGGGAACATCCGTGCGTGTGCTCGCAGAAATCGTTAACCTATATGCATACGTAACATCATATCCCTTCGTGGCTCGTTCACGCAACGAGATACGTAATGCACACTTCCTTTGAGTACGCTCAAGAACCATGCTTACTACGGGAACCTAGCGAGAATCACTGAGACGCGAGAGTGCGATTATTTCGACGAAGAAGAATAGGGAATTGATCTCGAAAATTGAAAAGGTTTCAAACGTTTCAGAAATGAAGTCTTTAAAGATATGAAGAAGCTCGAGAAGGTGGATGCGAGGGACTACATATCCGAAACGTTTCGCATTTCATTTGGATAAGTCAGCGATGCTTGATGAGATGAAATTTTTTATTTCTCTTTGAAAATTCTTTACTAGTCCGTTGCAGGACCGTTGCATTGTTGGAATTAAATATTATTAACCCTTTGCACTCGAGGCCTTTTTTTTTAGCAGAGATGGGCAAAACCCTAGGCATCGAATAAATCTGAAGTTTGCCGATATGTTTGTCTCGTTTCCTTCTTTGGAAAATGTTCAAAAGAGGAAACGAGACAAATATATCAGCAAACTTCAGATTTAATTGAAGCCTAGGGTTTTGTCCATCACTGTTTTTTAGTATCTACCAGCAACTCGAGATGCTTTCTTAGCATTCTATTGCCACGAATGCTAAGTTTAGATTGACTTCGAAGATGAGATCTCTACTTTGAGATTTGAAAATCAGGTCAGCCATACTCCATCAACAATTATTTTATTCATACTTCGAGTTTCAATGAAACTAAATTTAACCCTTTGCACTCGAAGCCTTTTTTTCTGGTATTTGCCAGCAACTCGAGATGTTCCTTAGTATCCTATTGCCACGAATGCTAAGCTATCGAGATTTGAGAATCAGATCACCTTTACCCCACCGACAATCATTTTCTTGACATTTCGAGTTCCGAAGAAATTAAACCTAAAGAAACCTTATTACTGATAGATTTGCTGTGTGAAATCTAATGATGATTGAGAGTCACCTCTCGAGTGCAAAGGATTAACATCAACTGAACTACGTGCGTGAAAAGTTTTATTTCTTTTTTAACTTTGAAATCGTCAAATTTCCTTTCTAATCATTTTTCTTTCCTGCATTATTTTGTATGCATGAGTGAAGATCTTACGGATACCTTTATTCAGCATTGCTGTTCCAAATCAAGGCAACAACCATAGGCCCGCGTTAAGGGAGACACTGAAAGAGACCCCGAGTCCGTCGGGTTCGAGGAGCAGAGCTTTCAATTAATATTAAATTGAACGCGAAACAGTCGTCTTTAATTGTATGTATATTCAACGATTCTTGCCGACTAGTGACATACGACGCATGCATATTCAAGGTAGGAGACACTTGCGAGTGCGCCTCGGTAATTGGAGAACGTGCTGTAACCTCGAAACGTTGCAGCGGTGCCTATCGCTGACCGCCAATGACAACCGCGTACTCTTAATCCTAAATCGATAGCAGAAAGTGTGAACGCGCTGCAGAAAAGACAAGCTATTCCTCTTTCTTCTCGCACAAGGATTTCCTTATCGCGGCTGGATAATTTTTAAACGCTAAAGGGGACGTTCGACAGAAAAATTGCGCTCGATAACCGTGCTACATCTATTAAATAAATAAACTAAGCTCGTTTGGACAACATATGCCGCGACTAATCTAGACGAGACGAATCAAAACAAAGTTTCGTCAGAGACGAGATACAGCAAAAGTGCTGTTACAAAACCCGATTAAATGTCTTCAATTTATCCATGTATCGGGCGAAAAAGACGATCGATTCGCGGTAGCGATTTTCCCTTTGATCCACGTCGATCCTTATCGTAGGTTAAACAAATCGTGCGCGTGCGAAACGAAAATATTTGACCAGCCACGGATACCTTCTGTTTAACTTGTCGTGTTGCTCGAGAACGCGAGGGAATCGGGTGAAATATTACCATAGCTTGTGCAATCTAAACCCTCCATAAAGTGGCTTTGCGTTTCGCATGAAAAACGATAAGGGAATATTTTCGACATGTTCCCGTAAATGAGTCAGATTCCATCCCCGATCGTTCGAGCGCTCGATGGAAGGGTAAACAGATACGGATAGCACAAGCTTAACAGAGATATCGAATCTGATCCAAGGTTAGTTTCTAACCGAATGGTTCTGGTCGGTTTGGATAAAATTGGATTTTTATTAAGGAAACCTTTGAACCCTTTGGGAGAGTGTTAGGACCTTTTTTCGGTCTTGAAATTGTAACCTCTTCGAGGAAACACTGCGCAAATCGAAAGATACAAGTTCAAGGTATCGATAAATTTGAATTTTCTTTATCAGAAGACACAGTTTTCTTACTTTTCAATTTTTGTTAACTAACTGAGTTAGTTTAGGTTTTGAATTTTAACCTTTTCAAGAGAACACTATGCAAATCGGAAGATACAAGTTCAAAGTATTGATAAATTCGACTTTTCTCTATCAGAGGCCCTAATTTTCTCACTTCTCCATTCTTTTTTTAACTTATTTATCTTTTAATCGACTCCCAAACGCTCTCCATGTCCCACTTTGTTTATTGGTCGCACATTTAGCCTGAATTGCGTAGGAATCGTTATCATTGTTTCGTTGGTGTTCAAGTAAAGACTGAAGGCACGCTTTGAAGTAACTTCTTCCACAAATCGGGAGGCAACGAGCCGGGGAACAAATCAAAGCGGAAATATTCATGCGGTCGGTTCTCTCCGACCTCCGGCTGGTTTACTCGAATACGTAAGAAGGGAAAGAGAGTACTTGCCTTAAATCTTTCGACGGTGGTACTTTTAGTAACGAGAAAGCTACTTCAACCTTGGCCCCGCGCGCGATTCACTTAACTCTGCGTCGCGAAACCGCAGCTATCCATCAGGAATTCAAACTACCTTAGACACTGGATGGATCAGTGCCTCTCAAACTTCTACTCTCAACACGAACAAAATTCCTATCCAGATAAAACATTCGAACAACAAAATTTCTACCCCGAGTTGAGTATAAATTAAAATTTGGAAGACTTCAACCGTCTATGAGCAGAGTTCTTTTTTTCTATAGGTGAACTGAAAGTCATTTGCTTCGATATTTCGAGTTGACTGTGCTCCCAACCGTCATCAATATCGTAGTTGACTATCAGAGACGTTATATAATTAAGACGTGTATGTCATTCTGTGAGAAAACTAAAATTATTTGGTAAAATATCGATATTCGTGACCTGGAAGTCATACAAGCCCATAGAGGATTAATAAAACAACTAAAGAACGCTCTTATTAAAATTGTACAAAATATTTTGAAATATTTGAGACCCACTGATGGAAGGAACCCTAACGGAAAAAAGATGATTCGAGAACTCTCATCCATTACAATTTCCGCGAACGTAAACAGCGTTGAGTTGATGTAATAAAAAAGTTAATCACATCGAATTTCGATTTAATACTTTTTTAAAAAATATCGAACAGCTTCGAGCACTCGCAATCGGATTATTTCGACTAATATTTGAAACGAGATTGAGTTACGAAACAGTTTTCGAAATTGCTGTTATCTGATATAACGATACTTTATTTAATAACGTTATCGCAATTAAAAACTGGAGTGTTTATTCGGCGCGTTCTTTCAGGTGTTGATTCCGCGCGAAATTTCACCCGGCTCTGATTACGTATAAAGCAAACGCGTTCGACCAATTTAACTAAAAGCCTTGCTTCAATATGTTATGTTTCCCGTGATGTATATCCATTTGGAGAATTGAATAACAATGATTTCGAAACTTTGCGTTTACAATAATGTACAGCTTAAAGAAGCTACTATAACCTTTAGAGGGACGAATTGTAAATAAATTATTGTTTTGCTCCGATCGAATGCGCCCAAATCGAAGCAACCATTCTCTGCTATCTCACTTTAATACAGTAATGCGTATCAACTCCAAAAGGTATCGGAATTATAAGTACCGGTAATTTTTATATACAGTGGGTGTAGAATGTATTCGTACACCGATCGATTTCCCAAGAAACTTTTGTGTAAAATTGTAGTTTCTTAACTTTTTTTTTTATAATCAATGATATTTTACATATTCTCTGAAGTCTCTAAGATAGATATAGTCCAAACAACATTTACTAGTTAATATAATTTGTGAAATCAACAAAAAAAATGCGAAAAGTGGGTAAAAGTATAAAAGCAATAAGTATTTGTACGATTCTTATGACGAACCATTTACAGTAGAGTTTGTAACGTAGACACGTTAGTTTATTCCTCCGTACAAATTAGAAAACATCAAATTTCCAGTGAAGTACTTTTAAAAATGGCTCGAACAGAGAAATTGAAGAAGATCCCACTTCGAATAACTAATAATTTAGTTAATTTAACGCTTAGAATAGTTGCAATAATTATAAAATCGAAAGGAAATTCCACGAAGGAAGTATTATATACTTGTAAATTAATGTGAAATGCTTTTTTTGAACGAAGTTTTAAAAATTAAACAGTTGTACGAATACTTATAGCTTCAATATTTCTATCGATTAATTGTTTTTTCTTGTTAATTTCGCAACTTACATAAATATCTATTTTTTGTTTGTAATCTATCTATTCTAGAGATTTCCGAGAATATGTAGACTGTCATTGTTTATAAAAAATAAGTTAATAAATCACAATTTTACATAGTTTTTTTGGAAATTGATCGGTGTACGAATACTTTCTACATCCACTGTAAAACCAAACATAGACACATGTTTCAATATCGCTCGAAAGGTTAAAATAAAATTTGTCAGTTTGGGTAGACAGTTTAAGAATTATTCTTTTCGTACTGTACTTCGGATAAATAAATATGTCGACTAAAACGTGCTGCAGAGGGGCACAAAATATCTCATTAAACTACATTAGAATAACCGAATATACGCTAATTTTCATTTCGGTTCAGTTATTTGTGCTCGCGGGGAATAAACCGATTAAGAAACCGCAATATTCAGCCAAAAGTACCAGACTGCCCCCTTGAGTCTGACGTAGTCGAACGCCTCTGCTCGGTCGATAGCAGAACAAAAAACGGACGAGAATGAACCTCAAATTGTCTCTGGTACGGTAGCCGATATAACACGCTCATCTCGAGGGACGACCACGAAGAGAGCGTACGGTGTCGCACGTCGGATTTCTTGTCGAGTGACCCGTTCACTCGGATCTCCCTATTGCTCTCTTTTTCACCCCTCTTCCGAGAGATAGATCTCCGTCTCCCTCGTTCCTGTTGTCCTGTCCTACGCCTCCTTCGACAGCCTTTTACACGATGCTAACCGGTATGACCGGAAAGAACCGGCGGAATTCTTTCTATGACTGTCAAAACAAGTCCGCCGCGCGATTTAACGAACTCGTTATGCGCCGACTGTAATCGATCACGCGCGATTTATCTGCATTTCGTCGATCGAACGGTACGCGAGCCCCAGTAATCGCGACATTCGCGACACTAAGACTACTAGTTATGGACAAACCTCCCGAGACATACTATTTCGGTACAAATCCCGAGAAACGAATAATTTTTACTCGGCCGATCGACAGATATTTAAATCCGTATCGTAGAATTGAATTACGTTTCACTGGCATCGGTATGGACATTTATTGAAATACGAAGTAGGTTTGCTAGTATTTTTAGTCGAGTATTTCTAGTCAGTTGTTCGACAGAAATTTGAATCTGTATAATAGAATAGAATTATATTTCACTGGCATCTGTGTGGATATTTATTAAAGTACAAACTAGCAGACCTACTTTATATATTATATGCAAGTACCCATATTATTTATGAACTATACAATATCATATTCCTATTGCATTCCGTACCTATACCTAATTTTTCTATTTTGTGGACTCGATGAAATAAAAATGTTCACCGTTCACTTCCTCGAACCCAATAAAAGTATGACACGCGAACGAAATCGCCAACGCGAGAAACTCGTAAACAGTTCGCATTCTTCAGAACAATTCCAGGGCGGTGTCGACGCGTTTAACATTTTTTTCTACATAGCTTACAAGAATGAGAGTACGTGCTACGTATAACCGAGTCACTACGGTGCGAAATTTTTGTTTTTATGTTTGAATTGTACGCCCGAGCTCTGTACACCAACAGGCGCGGCAAGGTCGCGTGCCGCTTCACGCAACGATCAAAACAATGTCGTTGAAATGGAGCAGGAAATTATTGCACGCAAGTGCGAACAAAGTTCGTTTCATACAGAGACGAGCAAAATTTCATCCCGATATATGAACGAACACAACCTAGGGGCCACATGTTCGCGACGTTTATCCGATAAAACTGTTATTTAATTAGCTTTTTATTCGTCCAACGTGATGTATAGCTTTATTCCATGACGTTTTTATTTTCATTCGAACGTTAATTATATCAAAAGTTTAGTTGAACCTCGCCTGATTTCGCACGTATGAATCGAAAACTGAGCACTGTATACATGAATAGAGAAGTAAAAATCTACGTTATTCGACATTATCATATAAACGATACTTTTGCTCATCTCTGGTTTTTTGAAGCGTCTTAACACTTTACTTACTGGTAACATATTAATCGACT
>NW_026534337.1:6703671-6749211 GCF_026225885.1 Hylaeus anthracinus | reverse complement strand
TTTGAAGCGTCTTAACACTTTACTTACTGGTAACATATTAATCGACTTTTTCCCATGGCAACTAATGCTTTGTTATTTAGTATTACTGAGATTTTACTAATGAAACATTATATAAACATTAATCTCGAAATGATTATCGTAGCGTTATGGAAATAAAAAATATTAGATTTAATCATACATCTAACCGCTACCAGTCGATAAAGCGTTAAGAGAACACATTTCTTCGATCAATTATCAACGCCACTTTCACAAGTTGATGCGTATCGAATTTCTATTGTTATAGAAATATTCAAATTGTACGTCAGATATCTGTCAAGATCGTTCCAAGAATGCGAAGAGTTTCCTGGTTAAATGAGTGTCGTCTTACCGGGCAGTCCTTGAAGCAACTGCGTGACAGCGAAAACGAGGAAGAAGAAGGATGCACCGCAAGTTCGCTGTTTCCCGCGTGGCGCGAATCAACGAGTTGCGTAACGCGCCAACTTGTTCGCACAACGTGCTCGATTCTCGTTAACACTCGATATAACGGCGAGACACACGAGAGGACCACTGATTTGTTTGCACAATGTGTCACGGAGCACGAGGGAGAACAATCCGTTTGTTTTTGGCGCGAAGGGAGTCCGCGTTTCCGGCGCGAGGCTACTACGAACGAAAGAGAGGGAGCGACAAGCACCTTCCACCGCGGCGGCTGGAGCGCGACTGACTGGCCGTGCCGGCTCGCTCTGCACACGGCCTCGAGTTTCGAATTACCCGCAACTTAACGACACTACGTTCTGTGTTCGTCTTGATCGAGATGAATGTGCGATATTACGCGAGCATCTTTGAGTTGCGGCGCATATTCGTATATTAAATACACGCGAAAAAAATATATTGATCAACCGTTTTCACTGGAAGCCATCTGGTTGCAGTGTGCAAACAAAAATTGCGATATATTAACCCTTTGCGCTCGGCTGGCGTCTCTAGAGCGACATATGTAATTTAAAAGGGATTTTTTGAACGTACAATTTCAATTTCGCTTATATCAAAATAAAATTATTAATTGAAATAATAATATTAGGTTGTCCCAAATGTTTCTTTCGCTTTATTAATAAGTAATACATGCACAATAGTTTATGTTTTATGTTACATTACTGAATTGTGCACGACTCATTTCGCTCTCCATTACTGCTACAACATGAATATCTATGAAATTAGATTGTCTATTTATATAAACACGACCACATAAAATAATTGAGTGCAACTCGCGAAAGAAACTTTCGGGACAACCTAATACATTGAGTCATGAACGTTCGTAGATGATTCTCTTCGAAGTGGAGTTTTTGGTTCCACAGAAATTTATTAGAAACATGGACTGGATTTGATTGTATAGAAAAATGCCTCGAGCGCAAAGGGTTAAATTCTTAAATAGTGTAGCTTTGCAGATATGTAATTTAGTGCGGTGATGTTTGGTTTAAGTGAATCTTTAAAGGGGTGCATTTATGACAAGAAATCAAAATTGCATTTTATAGGAAATGGTCTCCTACACCTACCTTTCTTTAGCTTCTTTAGGAAACAGTTTGCGATTTGAAAAAGAATTTTCTACGTTAACGTATGTTAATCTGGACTAACATTAATTCCACCATACTAGTAGACTGCGGATCTTTATGCATTTACAGGAAATTTGAATTTGCAAGAACCTACAAAATGCAAACAATATGGAAGAATATAAAAAAGATTGAAAGTGAAGTTCATGTTGTAATATTTGCAGAATAAAATTCCTATTTAGGTTCAATTTTTGTAGGCATGTTTGCGAAGATTTTATTTTGCATAAAGATCTGCAGTCTAGTTATTAGGTACATCCAAAAACTGAACATTATAACATTATAAGTACAACCAATAAAACGATGAATAAATTTCAGAAACTAACGAGTTAAGAAGTACACGTACACATAAACTTTCAGTAAGTAAAGTGTTAACTATTCAACCGAATAAGTGAAGAGCGAAACTTCACCCATCCCTGACGCCTGAGGGCACCAGTTTGTCACAAGATCACGATTCTTTTTACCTGGATGAAAAATTGTCGGGTTTTTTGCGCGTAGTCGAATCACAAGAATATTGTTTCTTACGAAAGAAATGATTGGTTTCTTCGCGTTAAAATTTTCAATCGTCACGGCATTGTTAAATTACGATGCGCCCGATGGCCGTAATTTAATTTGACAGCTTGAAGATCGATTGCACGGAGAAAGGGACACTGGAGAGGGAGGTCCACTCACAATAAGACTGACCTACGTAAATTCCATTACGTAGCCTCGTCTATTGTTCACGAGCTATCTACGTGCGCATAGCGAAACAAAGCGACGAAGGGATTAGTAAACACGTGGCAAGACAGTGAGCAACATAAACAAATGAGTCCTATCAATTCCCGTGGTACACCAACAATGAACCACCCCAAATAAAGGCACTACGCGAGAAAATCAAAGACTCGCGGCTCTGAATATTAATCGAGGCGCTAACTAGCGGAAGTAGACCAAACGAATTAATTACCATTAGGACGTACATCAAATCTGATTTAAATAGGAGGAGGACGGTGTTATTTATCAAGCGATAAAATTTCGGTAATCGCAGAACAGTTTTTATTACCAAATCCAATTCTCTCATATCGGAAAGTGTCGGTGTGATATATCTGCATTAATCTTCGATAGAACGCGTCGTAAATTATTTACATAGAAATATTACATTAGCCTTAATTTCGAGTTTGTTTCGTAGATCGTTCGACTTCATAGTCGTTGATCGAGAAATCCACGGAATCGTAAGCGCGACGAACGGTTTTTCATCGTAGCGCGATAACGATCACGGACGGTAGAATCTTTCTTTCGAGCAAAGACACAGCTTGTTAGATTTGTTTTCCCCTGTAACTAGCTAAGACGCGGAAAAACTGGTCAGGCATCCCGTGACGATGCCCAGTTACTATGCATTGATAACGAGTTGCGAAAACCCACGGAAGGAAGAAGTAAAACACGTCAACGACAAGCATACCATTCTACCTTTCTATATTACTCTTTTCTCTTTTTTTTTCTTTTTGTTGTTCTGTTTCGCTTACGACGCCCGAGGGCACGTATGTCGCATAAATATGACCCTGGAGCGGACGCGTGTGCATGACGGAGAACGGTGATTACGATGATGACGATGATGATGATGACGATGATGACGACGATGATAACCAACGCATGAACCGTTGCACCGAGATTAATTTGACTCGACGCATACGTATCCGTAGTATGCGCTTGTCCGTGTACGTTTTATGTAAATTGTGACGTCAACGAGTGGAAATTACATAGCGAGGTGACCCTTCGTTCGCTCCAACTTCGACGAAGTTACGATGGGGGTGCTAGAAATAAAGAAAAGAATACTTAGACCGGGGAAAAATCTGTTTTGCCACGTTAGCTGCTCTTTTAAAAGAGAAGGAAATTGTATCCGTTAGATCGATTTTTAGTTCTTTTGGCTCTGCGTCGTTACTCTGCAGAGTGAAGTTTTTCCTTGCTCGCTTTTTACACTCTTTCGCTTCTATCGAAGTTTCAAGGAATTCCATGATTTCCACCCTCGCTAATATTATTACAACTAACAATACCATTGCCACTACCGAACCATTAACTAAATATTTAACTAAACGATTACTCAACACTCGATGACTGGAAGACAGAGGCATAGCGATGGGGTGGCAGGTACAGGCACGTGCCTCCGGACGCTATTGGCGAGGGGGCGCCAAATGGCGCACAGTGGTTTTGAAATTTCAACAAAGTCAAATTGTATAAGGATAGTGCTATATTTCTGAATAAAAAACTATTTAAAAAATCAAATTATATGTCTCACAAAAGCCTTAAAACTTTTGGGTAGTTTTTGAACATATTCAAATTAGTACACATCGGAAACTTTAAGTAATGGAGTGATCTGAAATTATCTGTATTATAGTGGAAACCCCTCTCTCACAATATGATAAGAAACTCAAATTCATTGAAATGCCGCCGGGCGACAAATTTCCTCGGTACGCCTCTGTTGGAAGACAAAATTCTTCTTTAAGTAAACGCGAGACGAGCACAAATATGTGAAAAATGTCATGAAACCGATGAGTATCGTCGGAGTTCTCGCTGATTCCTCCGGCATTAAATGTCACCACGGACACAGTGAACAGGGCGATCGATGATGCAATTAGTCGACTATTTCTTTAATTATGACCGATGACTCGTGACTAGATTTTTAGTCCTCTACTAGATCGCCACCATTCAAGTAAACATACCAAACGTGATGAATTTTGAACCCACTATCGGGTGCCTCGGCCTGAGGGTCAATGTAACTCTCACAACCATAACTACTTTACCTAGAAAATTAAGTCGAAAATACAAGGGAAATTAATTTTAAGACGATGGATGCGTGACCGTTGCCTCTCCGCTTCTATAAACCGATGAAGATCGTTACGCGCGAAAATTCTGTTCGAGATGTACACTTAATCTCATAAATATTCGTACCCTCAGTCTATTGAAGAAGTTTGACCAAATTAAATAATAGCTTCGATGTTACTAAATTAATTTTTATGATTGAAAATCATTTTATTTTCGAAACAAGCGTGGGTGCTAACGGCCAATGTAACATTTGTGACATACAATGAAGCATGGATAGAGGAAGGAACAAATGGATAGATATGAGATAGTGAAAAATACGGGAGGTGCTAACAGAGAAATGTAAAGTTTGTGACATGCAATGAAGCGTGGATAGAGACTGGGACAAATGGATATATATGAAATACTGGAATACGGTGGTGCTAATAGAGAAAACCTTTTATTGAGGTTGATTTTCAATTTCTTGATTCTTACGATGAGCGTGAAATCTGTTAATTTTTTATTATAAATATGTATATATGAATAATACGCTTGGAAACATCGAACCTACCATTTAATTTAAACAAATTGATTCAATAGAAATGGAGGCTACGAATATTAATGAGACTAACTGCATTTGTCAAAAATGGACAGAAGTTCGAGACGGTAAGAAAGAAATGTATTACCATCAGCAGGCGCTGGTGCAGGTGCAGCCTCTGCTGGGGCTGGTGCATCGGCTGGAGCTGGTGCAGGGGCTCCCTCGGCTGGTGCAGGTGCAGCTGGCGCTCCTTCCGCAGGGGGTGCGGCTCCTTCGGCTGGTGGTGCTGCTGGGGTTCCTTCCGCTGGTGCAGGTGCACCTTTACGAAATCGCAGTTACCTTACTGCACCCTTTTCAGGGGTCAGGACAAAGGATTTTGCCCTTCTAATCCCACTGAGTAACCAACCCTTTGCAGGTATAAGAATCGAAAGGCAAAAATCCTTTACCCTACACCCTCGGTGTTAACACTAAACCTACCGACATTTCATTTGTACCTATTTCTACTGGAATTGATCTGAGATACACTTATTTCAATTGAATGGAAAAATATTTCACGTGGTACTCGACAAATTTTCAAACTTGTTCTTTTCGAAATTAAAGCGTCATATGACAAAATTCTATTCTATATTTTCGATTCAATTTTTCGCGTAGACTCGCCCTCTACTTGCTTGTATCACCGGTTACGGGACACCCAGTATTGCGTATACAAGAGCTGTACACAAGAATGACCGTCCCTGATATTACCGGCAGGAAGGATCAGATTGTTATTACGCGACTTGGAAACGGACAGACAAATATAACCCATGTCTACAAAATTACTAAAAATCCACCTATTACGATTTGTAATTCCTGCGATGTTAAATTATCTGTTCCACATATATTACTTGACTGCCCAATGTTCCAATCTAAACGACTAGATTTCAAACTTCCGGAACATCTCGGTGACTGCCTTAACAGTCTTAGAAATATCACTGCGACTCTTTCATTTTTAAAAAGTGTAGACTTATATAAGAAAGTTTAACTATAGTATATGTGCGATTAATTTGTAATTAATTTGTAATTATGTGTTATACCGTGGTCGCTAATGACCTTGCTGTTCATGCGACCATTATAAATAAATAATTAAAAGAAAAAAAAAGAATGACCGTTTTCAAAACATTTGTATACAGTTTTACACGTTATTCGATTTAATTTCACGTGAAATATTTTTCCATCTAATTGTAAAAAATGTCTTTAAGACTAGCCACTCGTTCGATCATAATAGAAATAGTCGCGCATGCACGTCGGTAGGTTTAAGCCGATCGCACACGGAGCAACCGATTTGAAATTAGTGTTGCAAACCGTTTGCGCTCTTTGTTTTACCTACTCCACTATCTTTGTTTTACCTAGATCCACTATCTTTGTTTTACCTAGATCCACGGTCGCATGCAACTAGTTTCAGTGTGGTTTGAAACTGATCGGTTGCGCCCGTGTGTAATCGGCCTTAGGGTTAAAAGTCATGCACTACGGCGCTAAAAAAACGAAGAATCACGATAAATGAACGACGAGACTTTACAGATGATTACACGAAGATTGCAAGAATTATTGTAATAGATAAGAAATAATTGCAAAAATATTGGCATGATCACCTTCTGCTGGTGGTGCCGCAGGCGCGCCTTCCGCAGGTGGTGCACCTTCCGCGGGTGCAGCCGCGGGTGGCGCTCCTTCTGCGGGAGGTGCACCTTCGGCGGGAGGTGCTCCTTCTGCGGGCGGTGCACCCTCTGCTGGAGGTGCACCTTCAGCGGGAGGTGCGGCAGGCGCGCCCTCCGCTGGTGGCGGCGCTGTTCCGTCCGCAGGGGCAGCTGGTGCACCCTCAGCCGGTGGTGCTGCACCTTCGGCTGGAGGTGCCGCGCCTTCTGCAGGTGCAGCTGGTGGTGGCGCGCCCTCTGAACAAGCACATGCATCTTACTCTTTCTAATTCTACTCTACGCATCCAAGGACTGACGGTGAGCCTCGTCTGGGCATTCCTCTTCTCGATGGAACGTTGGCTTGCTCGCGTCGTTAACGTGAGAGACGTTGAAAAATATGAGAAGTATTAGAGATAATGCAGAATTGGCAACACCAAAAGTAACGCAACGGTTAGAGTCTAAATAGAAATAGAAACATCGATACTCGATGGATTGATAGTCTAGGTCAGAGGTGGCCAACCCGCGGTCCGCGAGATTCATCACACTTTTACAAAATATATTTATTTTATAATGGCCAAAGTAGTGAAAATCAATGTATCGGGTTGTCTGGAAAGTCCATGCCGATTTTTAGTAGGCGGTACAGGTCTGAATATATCGGAATGGTTGAAAACAAATAACATGTGGACATCCCTTAAAAGGTGAAAAAATTGTGGAACAAAATGGTACGTATATAATTCAATAAATATATATCGAAATTCAAACGTGTCTTTGAATGTTTCTTAAAAATTGGCACGAACTTTCTGGACAACCCGATATTAAAAATATACATTAATTTTGCATCCATATATTCATAAGTTAACTGTCGAAATTATGAGAAAAAATTAACTTTGATTTTGAAATAATAATTTCACAGAAAGTTTTCACAAAACATGGTCGAAAAATGCCAAGGAGCGCTGCCATCGATTATGTGTCGAAAAAAAATGAAGAGCTGAAGAGCAAACAAATGTCTATAATGGGTCTAAATCTAATACAGGAATTCATAATTCTATATGCTTATATCAACAAAGTTATAATGTATTTCGAAAGTGGCCCGCGAAATCATTTGGGTTAGCCACCCCTAGTCTAGGTAGAATACAAATAGTGTTACGATATAACAATACGGTCACGATACTTTTGGGATTGCTCTGTACAGACGATATCGATGAAAATACTATTGTTACAATAATATGCTAGTAATATACTGAAAGACATCACGATCGATGATTGAAGGAATCTGTGAGGGTGTTTAGAATCGATGTACTGACCAGCTGGAGGCGCGCCCTCCGCAGGGGCTGGTGCTCCTTCCGCAGGAGCCGCCGGCGGAGCTCCCTCTGCCGGGGGTGCTGGTTCTGGCGTTGGCGTTGGTGATGGTGCTGGTGGTGCTGGAGCTGGTTCCTGTGGTGGAGGTGCTGGAGCTGGAGTTGGCTCAGGCTGAGGCGAAGGTGTAGGCGCGGGAACTTCTGGCGGTGGTGGTTCCGGTGTGGGCTGCTCTTCCTACGTGGGAACAATGCGTGCGTCAACGCGTGCAGAGTTTAACATTGAGATCATGCGATCATTATTTTCTAACGGTTGATTCAGAGATGAGCAAAACTATATTCGAATAATGTATGATTGAAATGAATGTGTAATGGTTTAATCGCGACGTTTATTCAATTGAACAGTTATCATTGACTGGGGTTAGTTGTAAATCCCGGCTTCAAGGCTTGTACAAAATATAGAATAACGAATGCGCTAACAGCTTAATATTTGAACATCAAGTCCCGTAATTCTAGCGTCGAATGAATTACGTTGCTTTCTCGTTACACGTCATTGCGATCTAGATAAGGGGTATGCCCATCTCTGAACCCGGATATTCGTATCGTTTACGTTTTGATGCAAACATACCGACCGCGATTTAAACAATCGGAAATAATGATAAAACGCTCGTTTTTTCCCGTATGCGAACGTGACATAGTTTATTTACTCTCGTGTTTACCTGAGCGGAACGCAGTGAACGCGATCGGGATAAAATTTCGTTTGCAGCGACGTGACACGTCGACGGCACGCGCGTTAAATTGCATGATTTACGACCGCTGTGCGCGTCCTCGCAAATGTACTTGCATTAAACAGGCGTTTATAGATACGCAATTTGTCCTTGCGAGCGATAATAGCATCGGTGTTGCTCTGCGCGGGAATGTAGGTTGCCGAGACTAATCGAAAGTTACAATTTTATTTTCTCGTGTTCAATTTTTTTTAACTTGGCGAGTATCAGCGAGGGGCAATTAGACAGAGTAAATCCATTTATGTTTGTTATTGGAAATACCACGGTACAAAGTACGATTGAAAAATTGGTTAAGTAATCGATAACGATTGGAATGTACCATGTATAAAGTTTCATCGGGTTACGATGAGTGAGTAATGAAATAATTCCCGATCGATACGAGTGCGCAACTACAAAGCGTAAACATTACACGGCTACGTAGCGAATCCATGAAAAAGCTCTGTAGCGAATCGTAATTAAGCAGAAATTAATCAACGAAGCACCTACCGTGCCTGTTGTTTGCCTAAAATAGAATCGATCCGAGGATTCGCTAGTGAAATGTAAAACCGAACGATTCGTTAACAATGTCGTTTAACAAACGTCCGATGATGCGTCATCCGTTTACGACGCCGACGCTATTATTTACTGTAGCGCAACGCCATTCAAATGTGCATGACGAAGTTGACCCGCGTTGTCCTTCGATAAGGTTGGATTACTCATTGCGTGCAACGATATCTCAGACCGATGATATACATCTCAAGAGCAACACATTCTTCGATGAAGAATAAAAAACAACTTTTATATTCTAAAGAGTACTCTACACGATTCATTTAGATTCATGATTTATCGATCAAAGATGGTACGATTCAAGTCGGTGTCGCGCACATTTGACTAACTCGACAGCAAAAATGAACAAAAATTTGCATAGAACTGAACGACGGTATTTCAAATTGTTATCTAGGAAAGATTGAAACAGAAATAAATTGATGCTCTGCGCGAGTATACTCGTCGAATTATTTTGTTTTTGTCGTGCTCAAGACTAGTTAAATCGCATGAGCTTATTGCTAATGAGTTAATGAGTTAATTTGAGCTCTTTCCTACTTAAAAAGCTCATGCCATTTAACTCGTCTTGAGCACGACAAAAACAAGATAATTTGACGAGTATACTCACGCAGAGCACCGAAAAGGTTAATGCATCGTCGGTATTTATGGGATTCTCGTAAAATTTCTCGGAAGGATATGCACGATTGTGCATATATACTCTATCATTTGATACGGTTCGTCGTGTGTTTGAACGCGAACGTGATCGTCTCTAGGAGCAAAGGTTCGAGCATGGTAAAAGTCTCGCTCCTTGCTCGAAGACTGATAATCGCGTTGTAATTGAGCCGTTCGTGGAATTAACGACGGTATTAAGACGCACGACTCTCAACATTGATTCGAATACGACAGAGGTGTTATTACCTCCGCTCTAACATTTGATCGAATCGAAGACGTCGGTTTTCGTGGGGAACTAGTCGATTCGACGATAACGACGTGGAGCTTGTATATAATCCTGTACCCACGTTTTGCGAGGTTCATCGTTCACAGTGAAAGTAAAAGGTACACAGGGTTCGTAACCTTTAAGCGCGAAAAATAACAGGTTTTTACTGAAATTACGGTTATCAGGCTCGCCATGTGTCGAAACCGTCGTCTTCGATCATCGATCCACGGAACGAAGGAAAATCACAGAGATGGAGAAACAATGGACACGTGGAAAATGGATGATTAAACGCACACATGGAGTACAATGTTTTTTTTTTTCATTGTCGTTAAATACTTTGCTTTACAATAAACCTTAAATAACGGTTCCCATTCTTGCTATCTCGTTGCGTTTCATTTCTCCCTTCATCTGACTCACAGAAAATTACATGTACTTGGAGGGCTCACGAGTAAAAAATAAACCAACATCGACAAACGGAAACGAATGATACAGGGTTTTGTTCCTTTTTTTTTTTAAAGAAAGTATACATACATATATTCTGGACGAGAGTCAGTCACAAAATTCTGAATTCTGGATTAACTCTTCGCTGGATTGCGCGAAGATAAACGTGTAATTTGGGGAATCTTCGTGGACAAGACAGAGACAACGTGATTTCTGCGTGCAAATCGGGAATATACGTTCATTAATGACAATTAAAAAAAAAAAAGAAAGAAACGATAGAACGAAAGAAGTGACAGTGAGGAAGTTTTGAGTTCTTGCGTCGAGATGTTATCGGGTTGGTGGATGGACGATCCCTTCTCGAAAACGTCGAGAGCGAGTTTCAGTTTCTCTCATGCCTCCACCTCTTCTTCCTTTACCTTCTTTTCCTCGCCCTTCTTCGACCAGTCGGGTTTCTTCTGCAAAATTCAGAACACAAGCGTGAGTGGTCCGTGATTTGGCGAAAATTCGCACACGCCAGGTCTTTGGTTAGCTAGGTCAAGGTAAACCTTCGCAAAGCGGGGGTAACGCGCCTGGGAAATCTTCGTAAGGTAACGTTCTTCCAGAGGCAGAGACAGGAAAAATTGTATTCGTTTCTAACGTGGAACGTAAACTTCATTTTGTGACTCAAACTCTTATTCCTATCGAAGAATGAAAATTGATCCTTTACGAGTTATTTGCAATCTTCATCCTGATGAGAATTTCGCCTGTCTCTTTCAACGGTGACTTTTCGCGTAAAAAAATCGATCACGTTGAATTATCAAAAAAATTGTTCGTGTCCACCTAGAATTTTGTTCAACAGGCATTGCCAAATCCACTTTGTTTCTCCAACGTTTCGACAATGTATCTTCTCTGTTCGTCATCCAGAAAGCCGTGCAAGTTGTTAGTGAAAAATGTCGCGAGAGAAGAGTTTGAGAGAAAAAATCACGAAAAAGAAACGATTCGAGTAATTCCGTGAATAACAAGATACATTCGTCGACAATATTCGAAGCTCGAACGTCAAAAATAAGTGTTCGCAAAATAAAAAGTGGGACAACGTGTACGCGAAACCGATGGTCGCATCGTTAAGGAACATAAGCTTTCTCTATAGCTATCCTATCGTCTTCTGTGCATCGCTCTTTCACACAATCCCTGCAAAATTCTATGTCTTTTCTAACACACGCACACTCTCCCCTAAAGAAGCATGCCGATCTACGAGTTGATCGTTAAAGCTTTACCTTATCTTTTGACGCGTTCTGCGAACATAATGCAAGAGCAACATCATTAGTCAACAGATAAGACGTGGACAATTATTAGAGCATACGTACTAATTAATAACTTAACGATTAACAACGCGTCGCTCGCGATTCATGGACGATCAAAGTCTCCGTTACACGCGACTCGCGTGCTGCTATCGATCGTGGAAACTTCGATCGCCGCCGGCATGACTCACGATCGACGGTAGTGGCAGGATCGAACCGCGCATCGACTAGTTCTTTTCAAATACTCTACAGAAATTGATATTTCGTATTAAATGTATTTTAATCGAATATTCCAACGGTGTGATGTGCTTGTTTTCGAATTGAAATATGTCGTGAGATATTTGAGGATTCCATAGATCCTCATGCTACTAACTGAGGTTTCTATAGATCCTCATGCTACTAACTGAGGCTTCCATAAATCCTCACGATACTGACTAAGGCTCCTATGGATCCTCATGCTACTAACTGAGGCTTCCATAAATCCTCATGCTACCAACTGAGGCTTCCATAAATCCTCATGCTACTAATTGAGAGTTCCAGGTGTATCTTACTCAAAGGTATACAGTTTACACCTGGATGTCTCAGTTAGTATCAAGCACAACATACATCAACTTCGAAAGTCCCAGTAATCGCTAAAGATTTCCTGTTTCCAAAGTCGACACCATCCTCAGAATTTTAATAATAAAAAAATAAATAATCCATAAAAGAAAACAATCACGAGGCTCGATGCGCGGTCGCGATTAAACAAAAATTCAGACGGGACAACAATCCTACACATGTACAGCCTGGAAGCATGGCAGCCGAACGATGGCGGTAAAGGCAAGCTGCAAGAGAGCTTTATTGCGTCTTGGAAAGAGATTTTAAGTGAAAGTGATCAGCCTTCGTTTGAATGTGCCCCTTTGAACCTTTCTTAAACTTGCGCAGCACACGACAATCATTTCCCTAACTGCGGTGTTTTGCGTGGGGGAGCCTGCGCGCGATCAACGCGTAAAAAGAGACGCAAAAGATAAACGAAAATGAGTGCAGACACAGTAAATAAATGAATAATTAGAGTAAGTGATAGAAACAGAGATAGAGAAGAGTGAAAAGGCACTTGTGAGTAAAGCGCTTCTGCTATTACGTACGAAATGAGGAAGAAAAGTCTGTGAGTTCTTAAATATACTTTGTAAGCCATTCTCACCTTTTATCGCTTCTCTTATATGTATATATTTTTTCTCTTTTAATAGTTACTTTTACCGAGTATTGCGTGCTTGTCGCGCAGATTACCGAGTTATAATAGAGAGAGAGAGAGAAAGAGAGAGATAGGTAAAGAAGAAAACGACAGCGAGACGCGAGTTAAAAAGCAAATTACAGCGTAGACGCGATCATCGACGATGACTCTCGAATGGTATCGTCACGGAAGATTGAAACGTGGATAGAAAGAAAAGAATTCAAAGCGCGGAGAAAAAATTAGTGGAGCAGAGCGGATCGGTTCTCGATAACACTCGATCCCTCGCGTTATCGAACGCCATATGGATTTCTGGACTGAAAAAATAGTCGTCTTTGGCGGCCATCGCGAATCGAATCGCAGTCGAGCATGGTTCCGTATGCAAAATAAATTTTTGGAAAAAAAATGTACATCCAATCCCTTTCATACAGTTTTCAAAACAACGGAATTTCTAAAACCGAAAACTATCGGAAAGTAACAATTTACGCTGCGCACATGTTCGTTCAATTAGTTTCCAGTATCGTTCGTTTGGCAACGATAAGTGAATTCCCTTCATTTTTTTATATACAAAACGGAAATCGAAAACCAAAACATTGTTCTGTCGAATAAAAAAAATTCACCCGCGAATGTAAAAGTTGTCGTGTCGTTGAAAAAGGGTTGGAAATGCGAGAAATGATATTCGACGAAAACATGTGGCTCCATTGACATGCACTTTTTTCGATCATTTATTGAAACACAGATATTCCCTTTCTTGTTATTTCTCTCGTTTCGTAACTCGCGATCCGATCATCGACGAGTCGAGGAAGAGACCCGAATTATAACCTGACTATCGTACGTGCAATCTACTATTTGCTCGCGGCACGATCCATGCTGTACAGTAAAACGAACGAATTTTTTGCGAACGGTTCGAGGGTGGGAAATAATGGCGAAACAGATCACGTTGATAAACGTGCGGTAATCGTCGGATGTGACAACGAAGGAAAACATTTCTCCAGAGTGTGTATTGGTCGTGGCTTCCTGACATTCGCGCTTCTCTTTTCGATTCTGCGCTGTTTACGCACGGTTCGAAATAAAAACGCGTGCACGCGGACGTTACTTTATACTTTATGCGTTTGTGGATACTAAAGCTCTTTCAACGTTACATTGTTATTACATGTTCTCTGTGTACGCGTGCGTTTGTGTATCGGTTTCATTCAATCTCTTTTTTTTTTTTATGGTTGTTTTCGTTTTATCTTTTGGCTTTTTAAAATCTACTTCTTCGTCTGCCACTCTGCCTTCTCGGACTTCTTGGGCTGTGGAGAACAACACAATTGCCTAGTCAACTATCGCTACTACTGGGGGCGGGGATTGTACATGTACGAAAAAATGGAAGGGTCAAAAATACGGTCCCTCTAAGGAGATCCAGAGGATGGCGATACTAAACCCTGCGACGTACGACTTCGCGTGGATTTCAATTGTTCCCCGCGGGATCTCCATAAAGGGATGAACGGTGAACAAAATACTACTGATACAAGGGAAAAAACCTGCCAATTGGGTTTTATACACGGAAAGAAAACCAGAGCCACAAAAACTGTCTTTCTCAATGGCTGCAAAAAAAAAACGTAAGTACAGGCCCGCCCGTCGCATGGCGAAAAAAATTGAAATTCACGCCTCGATCGTGTCGTTCCATGGGAATGCAAGACCAATTTCGTGGAAAGGTCACAACAACCGATGCATTTCATATTTAAAGAAAAAAACAGAAATTGTTAACCCTTTGCACTCGAAGCCTTTTTTTCTGGTATCTACCAGCAACTCGAGATGCTTTCTTCGCATTCTATTGCCACGAATGCTAAGATTATATTGACTTCGAAAATGAGATCTCTAATTTCAGATTTAAGAATCAGATTACCTTTGCCTCAACGACAATCATTTTATTGGCACTTTGAGTTTCAAAGAAATTAAACCTAAAGAAAACCTAGTGGAGAGTCACCTCTCGAGTGCAAAGGGTTAATAATTCTGGTGAGAAAATATCCTTCCAAGCAGCCTATTGCTTCCATTATAGGATTTCATATAAAGATATTTTTCTTGAATTTTTTTAAAAGAAGAAATGAACCAGCTGTGAACTGAGGCTATGATTTGTCTGTCTCGCACAGTAATCGAAAAGTAAAAGACGTCTTGAAACGGAACTTTGCATTTCAATGAAGTGCGACCGACGAGCGTGATTCGTCGAGCCCGAAAAATACAAAACGGGACGAACCATCGACGGGAGGGGGGGAACAGTCTACGTAAAAAATGAGAGCATCGATTGATCCTATCGAAAACGATCGTCCTTACCTCCTTATCTTCCTCCTCGAGGGTGAATTCCTTCTTCTTAACCTGTTTAAGCTGGTTACGGAAGTTGAACTCGGCAGCCTTCTTCTGGAGCTTGGCGAACTTGTTCTCGTACTTCGAGACCTTCTTCAGCGTGGGTTTCATGCTACGGCGAGAAACGAATAGATATTGCTTGCAAAGAAAACGCTCCAGAAATAAAGAATTCATTGCGAAAGTAACGCGAGCCCAGGTGACGCTTATCAATATTTCTCAAAGCGCAAAAGTTTCTATTCTCGAGAGGGTGGAAAAGTGAGAAATCAATGTAGTATTCGCGTCTCCCATACCCAAGAATAAAGAGTCAAACGAGAACACGAAACGTAGGCTACGGCAGGCTTTTATTTAATGTATATTGTAGCCTCCTATTTTGTATCGACTGTACCTTTTTTAAAACAATAAACATTTCATGAAAAAAAAAAAAAAACTGTGGATCCGAGGATCGTGGATTCGAATCCCCGTGCCTTATTTTTCATTTAGACTCCTACATCAATTTTTTCAATTTCAACCCTTTTCGTATCTCGACAAAAAAAAACACGTGGACTCGCCCAATTTTCGTAACAAATCACGGTAACTATGACAAGTATCCAGCAGAGTAAAACAATAAATCGAAAGGTCTACTTACAATTTACCTCGGAGGTCGTTCACTTGGCTGTTCAAGTCCGCGATCTGCAGCGATCGAAGTTTTCGATTAGTTTTACCGTTCGCAGAGACCATCGGCGATTACGATCATGCTTCCATCGAATTTTCATCGCGAGAAACTAGGAAACCGAAGGAACGACGCCCGTTGGAAACTCGGACGCGTCTTTAAACGGATGGAACTTAATTGAAGCGATTAATTCCAACGTAATCGTCCAAGGTATTCCAAATTTCCATCGTGAGGTTTCCAGGGGCGAACGTTCCTCGGTGATACTCGAAAACGGGACAATTCGTACTCAACGAAAGGGAACGCTTTCCCTTTGAGACAATAAACAAACAAAAAAAAAATAGAAAAATAGCAAACTTTCGAATAGCGAACGCAACGCCACACAAAGCATCGACGTTTCCTTTAATCACGATACACAGAACGCTTCACAGAAACCGAAAACACATGTGTTAATTAAGAAAACAAAAAAAAAAATGACATACAGATACGTACATGGTAGATAACGAAAGAGCAGTAATCGATTAGTGGACGAAAGAACGAGTGAACGCGGTACACTAGCAGAAATTAGCATGCTACCTGCGTGCCAAAAGCAGGCGGGAGTGGTTGGGTGGGTTTTACACACGGACTTGCAGCGAATACAGAGATATATTCGGCCGGAGACACTCGACGAGTCGAGATTGACGGTAAATTGGCTTGCTGATTAACTGCAATGCCATGTAACGGTGGCTGGATGGGCGTAGATGGGACAAATGTCCGCGACCCGGATCATAGAAAAGGTCGGGGGGATGGGGGGTCGCGTTGGAAAAAGTTGACGAGGTCGTTGCGCAAGAGAGAAAAGGAATAAAGACGATCGAAAATGACTAGCGAATAGATCGAGCTTGTACACGTATTTGCCTCCTGAGCGCTAACCTCGCAGACAAGTAGCAAATAAAAAGACGGTGGAGGTAAGCTATTGCCGATGGATATCGATTGTTACGTATTCGCAGGAGTCTCCATACAGGGGTCGCGAGTAATAACGTCCGAAGCACTGATTTTATGAAGTCGTGGTACAGGAGAAGTATTCCTCCATTTCTTTTTTTTTTTTCGTGAAGAATTGAGTCGATCGAGTTAGTTCTAGGTCAACTTGTTGGTACCTTTCTCGATAACTGTGGATCAAGAGAAGATGAATTCAATGACACATGGTACAATAAACGCCTCAGAAACGAAGCACACGATCAGCATCTTCATTGTACCCAAAGGATCCTTCCAGAGGAGCTCTGGAAGGATCCTCTGGGTCTCTCTTTCCACGCGAAGAATACGCTCGTTAATGTGTTTCGTTTCAGATCTCAAAGATCACCATGTATCATTCAATTCGTCTCCTTTTATTCAGCAAATTATTACTTTCATACCAGCACAATAAAAAGAAGTAAAGAGGATTAAAAAGAGTAAAAAGAGGAATAAAATCAGTAGCGCAGCCGTTATTTCGACACTTGGACAGAGACACCCTGCGCACTGGGTGAATAAATAACGTCGATAGCTATTCTTCTCTCGGTCGATCGTTTCACGATGAAATCGGAATCTTACCGCGAAGGTTTTCCCTTCGTCTTCGGAAAAGTGGCCGCTTTTTCAAACAAATTTATTTTTTTGCGTCTTCAAATAGCTTCCTCGAAGGTAAAACTTCCCGACGGAAGCCACTTGTCGGATTCTCTCATCCCTCGCCGCCCGGCGCCCGGGACGTTCGAGTCTTCTCCTTTCCCGGTTTCGTTTCTCCCTTTGGCGTTCATCGCGCCAGAAGGAGAGCGAAACAGAGAAAACGTGAACGCGGGAGAGAGACAGGCGCACCTGCGCACACAGCGAAACGAAGAGGCTAGGGAGGAACGAGAGGGACAAAAGGATAGAAAGGATCGGGCAATGATAGGATATGAATTTCATTCTGGCCAATCAGAGGGGGCGAGAGGGGCGGGGAAGGGGGCTGGTCACGATCAGCTCTTTTTGTCCACAGAGGGTAAAGAGAACAAAAAAAAAAAAAATGTAAAACGTCCACTACAATCCCTTTCCTGGACCGATGGAATTCTGTTCCTCTCACTGTTCGACGAATCGCTAATTCATTCGACTGGAAATTTAATCGGATCTTCGTTCAATGAACAATGCCCTTGTTATCGAACGCAACCAGGTTACTCGCTGGAATGTCTAAAAATTCGATGTTTCGGGGGAAAATGTACGCGTGCATACATTTCGCGTACAACCGTAGCGAACAAGTAAAGAGACAAAGGGTGATTGTAGACCGTTCGACGATTTTGATTAGGGGAGGAACAGATTTCCGCCAGAAAGGATCCGCTATTTACAGGCCCAATTGAACACCATGACAAGAGAGGACACTGACAGTCGGTGGTGCGTGCGAATCGGTGCAAAATCAATTTCGCTCGTTCCCATTTCGACATCGTAGACGCGTGTACGTGTTCGCTTTCACGTCTCTTTCACGAGGACAAAAGGGGTTTCGGGGTTTCGGGGGTAGAACAACAGAAAAAGAAATCCGTATTATTTTCCTTTTTTGTTTCTTTTTTTTTTTAACTCTTCTTTCACGTCACAGAGGAAACATTTACAAGGGAGTCGTTCAGACGAACAAAAACATAGAGGGTGAGAAAAAATTGGGGTTTGTTTGGCGGGTGGGCGGTGGCCTGGAGAATTTCACAGCATGGCACTTCGGTCTCGTGATCTCTTTAATCCGGGGCCTCGAGACAGTCCACCTTCGTGAGAGTTAAACAGTGGAACAGAGATAGAAAAAAGCGTGGAGAAAGGAGGTGACAACCAGCTACATTTTCAACGGGGAGATACGAGAATGTGAGAAACGAGAACTCTTTCCAAACACTTGATCAAAACTCTGAAAAAGGGGGGCGGGGGTGAAAAAAAGGGGACGGGCGGGCAGCAAAAGTCGTAACAGGCGGGTATCGTTCTACGTACCTACTCTACTCTTGCTAGCGTGATACAACATCGACATTACGTGGCGTATTTACTATGTACACTAAGCTTGATTCTTGCTTGAATTTGAATAATACAGTAATTCGTAAACAAGCTTCGAGTCGTAAACAAACCATTGTGTATGTTTCGATTATATACATTCTCAAAACGTCTTCGAGCATCCTCGATCTTCTATTATATAGAGGATCAAGAAGGCCCGAGACGCCTTGAATATGTACATATTCAAAATAAAACCAACAGGGTTACCTCTTGTTGTTTACGTAAACGTTTATCGACGCTTCCCAGAGTATTTCTTTGATACTTCTCGCGCGTGATAATTCTCGGTCGTCGAACACGTGTTCTTCTCGTCGGAAAAAGATTTGTAAAATAAAAATCGTAAATAATGCATTGTCTCTTATTTTTCTTCCCTCGCGGGGAATATGAAGTGCCATACTTCCCTCTGACGATGCGGTGATAGTTATGATCGCATGGCTTTCGCGTGGAAAACGTGACGAGCCTCTTAATTATAGGCTGTTCTCCTCGCGATCGGCCGAAATCGCAGATGGACAAAATTATTCAGATCAAAATGTCGAATAACGAACGAAAAACACTACTAGTTTATTCATTTCAAATCAAACAGAACGTGGTATTAAAAATTCAAGACTTGAACTGATTAAGCATCTCGAATAAATTGCTTCGCGTTGGTCTCATTCGGTGTCTATTATTCGAACAAAATTGTGCCCATCTTCGGCCGAAATGAAGTGAATAGAAAAAATTTGCGGTGACTTCTGCTGTAGCGTGAAAAGTTGTTCCATGCTGTTAATCTGAATATCAGCAGCCCAAAAGAATAATCGAATGATACGATGCGTCGATTTATCGTGGCCATGAACGTTTGGAAAATTGTTTAAAAATATCGTGAAGATTCTCCTCGAAGACGCATTATTCCAAACATTGGCGAAGGTTGCGCAGAATCAAGTATGAAATTCACAACGATCGATCCTCTTACCGTGAGCTCGCAAAATCCTTCGTAGTCGATCGATTCGGATCCATATGGGAATCCCATGAACAATTTCCTGACGGTGTTAGTAGGTACAAGCCGTGCATGTATGGTTAGGCGAATGGAACCAACAGTTTTATCAATAATCGTACAATCAAGCTCGCAAAGGCGCAAAGGGTTGGAAAAAGATAAATAGATGCAGAAATAGTAAAGGCAGAAAGAGAGACGTGAAAGACGCGAAGAAGAAAGTGAGAGGGCGTTGAAAGTTGCAGAGAAAAACACGAAGAAGACGTGAAATGTACAGTGGTAGCGATCGATTCGATACGATTCTTTCTCAGCTTCCTCTTATATTTTTCCGTTTTCATTTTAGTCCACCTTTTCGTTTTAGTTCCTTGTGACTACTTCCGATTTTGCACCGCACACCCACGCACGCACACGCGCACACACACGCGCGTAGTCTCACGCACACGTTTGATTCTCGCGTGAGATCAAAGGGACCGTCTTGGACCCCGTTCGGTGTGTTTTTCTTTTCCCAATGACTGTGTATATGTCACTTTTGCCCCATGAAAAAATATTACAAGGAAAAAAAAGTCGGGTACACGATGATTTGAAAAAATAGAAAATCAGAGTGAAAGTAGTCCAGTTGTAGCTGCTCTAATGTATTCTTTTTTTTTATGGGGGACAACGGGCCCTTCTCGTTTCACGATTCTTTATCTCGGCGAGAACACGCGTTATGCGGTCGACAAAAATATGATGCGTGAAAATACGATCGACGGACCAGGTCGAATGCGAACACGTGAACGAAACAAATAAACGGACAAAGTCGCTCGATGACGATCGATGTGGATCGATTTGACTCGATGAAACGTCTCCTCCATAAGCTTGCCCAGCCCTGATCCGAATCTCGCGAGAAGCTTTTGTTTCTTTAACCAAAAGATGGGACCCGATGTCTCGCTTCTTGGAAAACAGTAGCGTCAACATCGGGGACCTCTCTTTTGCTGGATAAATCAAGAATTAAAACGAATGGGATTTACGAAAGCATTGTTTCCCTTTTCCATTATTATTTTTCACAGCATCCCGCCTTTTTATAATTCTTTAGCGAAAAGTCCCATCAGCCACGCGTGGATGACGATTTCTGTGATTGCTTCAAATCTGGAATTCGTTATTATTAAATCTATCCTCGGAATATTCGTACAAAACGATGCCTTCGTGAATACCAATCCTCTTAATTTTCGCTTTGTGTCCATCGTTTCGCTTGGCGAGTTAGTAGAAAGCTCGGAAAGCCTATAATCTTGCGTTAAAGAGAGAAAGAGAGAAAGAGATTTATTCGTAGAGACAGACAGATAGGTTCGTTGTGAAAAGAGCGAGAGTGACAAGGTGTGCGTTCAAGTGAAACAGATATTTATCTACGTGTCTATAGAAAATGTATGCGAGGAAACAGAATGATAGAAAGAGAAAAGTCAAAGAGAGAAGGCGAGCAAAGTGATCGACGACGCGTTGTCGTGGAAAAAAAAGATACAAAAAAAGAAACATGAGAAAGTGTAAAGAGCGATGTGGCGAGCGATGATATGCGCAAAAAAAAAAGTTTGCTTTGCGTTGCGGCACTTCATATCCACGCGAAAAAAAGAAAAAATTCGGTGGGCCGTAAATGTACACCTGGACAAAATGATAGGGCAATTTTCGAACACCGTGCACGAGTCTCGCAACAGGTGCCGTAAAGAAGAATGACTTTGCTTTGTGGCCGAGATATCGACCTCCGGAAATAAAGATTGTCGTTGTCGCAGCAATAAATGTATGCAATCTATCGTTTCGTCCAGGTGCGTATATTTCTGCGGGAGGGGGAATTCGTCGTTTCGAAAAGAAATTCGTAGAGAAAAAAGAAAGAAAATAGAGCCGATTCGAGTAAGGAGATAGGTGGATCACCGAGACAGGACTGACCAAGATTATACAGTAGAAAGTAAAGCTAAGAAACGTCATCGAAAACAGTAACGAAAGAAGGACTGTGTTCCATTTCTCACGTTCGTTATTCTCTCGAAAGTACAAGAAAAGAAGCGAGTGATCCTCTCGTTCGATTTCTGGTTTGCTGAAAAACCACTCGACGTGTTCTCCAAGAGAAACATCGTGAAAGAGAACTCAGAGAGAGACGTATGTACAGAAAGAAGGGGTTGTAACAACGAGAGACAACGCGAAGAGAGAAAGCCAGGGGGTTGGCGCCACGAGAAACGTGCGACTGACTGGTTGCTCTCTTTCTCCTCGCATTGTTCACCGTTTCTTTTTATCCGTTGATATCGGATATCTTTTTTTTTTTTTAATTTTCTCCTGTACCTCGTAGTCCCTTTTCCGAACTTCACGCTCCAAATCCCACTTCTGACCCTCACAAAGGTAGACGCGGTCGTAATACATTTGGCAAATCTCCTTCAAATCGTCTACAAAGAACATGGAGTGTCTCTCAGATATCTTCCATTCACGATAACGGTTATGTTCACTAAACAGCCAGGAGGCAACGAGAGGAAAGAGAGAGAGTTCTTCTTACGTTTCGTAAATAAAACGTTCAAATGCCAGAATAGTCGCGATTCGAAGTTGTAATATTTATTCATTCGGGATAAATGCAACACAGGACAGATGTGTATCTGTATTTCGGTTGAATTCTTCTAAACGCGTTCGGATCACTTTTGGAAATCTCTCTCTGCCGCTCTGCTCGGGCGATAATAAAAGTTGCGCGAAAGCCGAATGCCTAATCGCGCTGGTAAGTATATTCTCCTCGAGAAAATTGACACGAACGTGACCTGCTCTGAAATCTCTCCTTTTCGTTCAAATGGAAATCGTCCTATCGGCCTCCATCTGTACCGAAACGACACACGAGGCTGCCGCTACTTCGAAGCTTCGATCTCTGGCATCGGTCTGCGCTCGAGAATCGACCGGATCGGATACGCGAAATTGAACGAGGAAATCGATCGAGGATGCCAACGACGTTCCCGAACTACTCCTCGAGAAAGTAGTGTCCGACGAGCGAAGTTTCGAAGTAACGTCGACCTGGGGCGTTCGAGGGGCCGTGGACCGAACGTGGACAAAATTCTTATCCGGATCAAAATCTCCTGCGAGAAAAAAATAAACAGCTTTGGAATGGCATTCAGAATGGATTTGTTCCGTAGATAGATGTGTCAGAGAATGGAGATGTGTTTGAATTTGTTAACAAGTAGGATCGATGACACGAAAGATGAATTTTTTATTCGTTGTCTACATATCGAATGAGATTCGAAGCTTATCCAAATATCTATCGGGATCAATTCGAATTTTGCCCACCTCTGCCATCGACCACGGCCAAAGACGTGACAACGTTAAATGAAATCCCAAAAAAACTAAAAAAAAATTAAAAACGAATCACGAGGGAGGCCGAACAAGAATAATTTGCGCAGGAGGCGAGCCGATCGTATTTACCTCGAATTCTCTCAACCTAATTTGCCTCTCGAGGTCAAACTTATCGCCCTCGAGCGAGTATAGTCTGTTCCAATATGCCGAACAGATCGTCTGGAGCTCGGCTAAAAGCACAAAAGTTTCTCACAGAAGAGAGAGCAACATGAACAATGGGAGGATGTCGTCGGCCATCCTTCGCTGTAAGATTAAATTCTACTCGTGTCCTACTCGTTATTCTGTTTTTCGTGTCAAAAAAGAAAAAAAAAACAAGAAAGATCGTCGATCACGTGACGAAGTTCGAATTAAAAATGTTCTTACCCCGCGACAGCTGTTCCTACGAAATGGTTCCAGCGAACGCTCGCGACGCTGGCCTGCGATAATGATGCATAATCGCGGATAAGGGAAAAGTATCATGGGAAAACAGAGAGATTCTCGTATTGGAAGCAAGAAGCACGAAGCTGACAACTGCGCGTACGTTAACCTGACACGAAGAAAGGAAATTCGGGGAACAAAGTGGAGGGAACGTATTCACAGAGAACAGGATTATTGACTATTTTGCCTACGCGCAAATAAACGAAAGTAAAAAGAAAAAGAAACGAAACATAAATGATAGTTGTTCTACTTCAAACCGCTCACGAAATAGGCGTTACGTGTATTATTTCAACGTCTACTGGCTGGCGATTCTACGCTTCGCGCGTGCCTGCTGTTGGTTTTGTTCTTTCTAGTTTTACGATACGCTCTACCAAAAAAAAGTGTTGTTTTTCTTATGTTTCTTTCTAAACTATAGTCAGATAATTGGCGAGTACTACGTTAGAGTTTGGTGCAAATTAGATTGATATCAGCCTCGATGCCTAAGTTCAACGATCGTTAAGTAACAGCCGAAATCCTTTCAATCCCATCAAACGGAAACAAAAAAAAAAGAGTGATTACTCAGCGTTGTTTGCGCTTAGCAAAAATTCCTTGCGTACTAATGAGAAAAAAGATTCAGAGGATCCAGAAAAGAACCCCCACCCAAAAAAAAAGAAAAAGAAAGAAAGATGTTTATCTATTTTTGTATCGAAAAACGTTTCGACCTCGAAATCCTTCTTGGCGACTTCGTACTCAAGGTCGTACTTCTGCCCCTCGAGAACGATGATCCTCTTATGATACTGGGTCAGAACGGACTTCACGTTAGCTGTCAAAATTCGAAGTCATCTTGAAAAATACTCCACTTGACGGGGGCGCAGCGATCGATTTTAACCGACGCGTCTACTCTACTGTTGTTCTTTTCACCCTCGTATCGATACCAACGAATCAACGCGCGCTTTCTACGCCAAAGGTACCGAGGTGCTCGTAATCGTACAAGTAAACAAAAGTAAAAAAAAAAAAATGAGCTACACCAAAATATCTGTCCGAAATCGTGGTAAACTCAATTTATTCTCTACGCTTACACCAGTACGACTCATTCGAACCCTCGAATGTAAACAAGGTGAATATATCAAACGATTTCGTTTATTGGTGTCTCGCCGACGAGCAAACGGACGGGGACAACGTGTAAAAGCAGGGTGTACAAGTGTGGCAGAGAAACCGGCGGTCAAAAAGCTGAACGAAAACTGACAACGACGTAACACGGTGCGAGTTGTTGCTTTTTCGGCGAGCAGACAGTTCGTATGATCGAGCTGGATCCTAGAAGAGGTGCGTTCGATCGCAAATCGCGAGCAAAAACGAGAACTGGTTTGCTTGATGCGACAACATAAAAAGCAAAAGTAAATATTACGTTTGGGGGCTGGGGGGTGTTGCGGGAAGCAGGGGGGTGGGGCTGAGGGGACATGTACGTCGAAACCAACTTTCACCTCGAAACCAATCGTTTGCCAAATTAATAACGTAAGTAATTACGCCGTTACGAAAAAAGTATAGCGTGTATGCGACAATTTGTGAGAGCACAAGTTAATGTAATACGTGAATAATCCACGACTTTGTCAGATTACGAAAAAAAAAAAAAAAATGTAAAAAGGACGACGTGATAGCATTAAACGAAGAGCGAAAGACGTAGATCGCGCGCACAAAAGAATGCGAACAGAAAAGTGTGCGAAAAAAAAATAGTATAGAGATAGAGAGACAGAGAAAGTATAGCTGTGTTATGTGAAACAGTGAGAAAGTGAACAATAAAAAAGATGTATTCGAAAAAGAAAAAAAAAGACGAAGAGACGAAATGCGAAGCTCCGCGACACTTGCCCGGGTTGCTGGAAAGCAAAGAGGTTTGGCAAAGAGCAGCTCGATTAGGGTTGAAATGGTCGTCGATCGCTCGTGACGATGGACGATTAAATCGATCATGAATCAGTGGTGTGCCACTGAAGTACAACCGTTAATTTAATCGAGGATCGTCACGACTGACCAACGTTTAACTTGATTTACTAAATGATTAAATCAAAGTTTGGTGGTTCGTTGTATCGCGAGAATAGAACAATTATGAAAACAGTGTTCCGGCTCTAAATAAATTCGTAAATTGTTCAACCCTCGTAGTAAAATTAAAGCCTGATTTTACGACGAGGATTTCAGTTGGAAAATCGAAAGTATAAAAATACAAGTCGCGACAATATAAATACTCCCTCGTCGCCGTATAAATAAACGCAATGTTACCCTTGCGTAATCGTCAGTCCAACCGTTTCGAGCTCTTTGCCAAACGCACACGAGGATACGCGGTTCCCTCGACATCGACGATGAATTGCAACCGAGCAAGCGCGGTACTCAAATGCAGTGATTCTTAACCACTATGTCGCGGATGTTTGGCAACAGTCTAATGAACTGCTTTATGGTTTTTTTTTAAACTGCGTGTGTAATTCAATGACGGAAGTTTGGTCAAAAGCAAGCATCAGTTTAACCTCTTTCTGTATGAATTTCAATTCACAGTTCAAAATATTTTTGCCTCTTTTTAGATCGATGCTCTATTTATTCAACGCGTTTCATTAAGAACCAAATAATACGCAGTTGAAGGTATACTTATATTTCAACTGATATTCGATATAAACCAAACTCGATCCTCCATTGAATGTATTACTGAATTCTCGTCATTGAAATTACTCTTGATCGAAACCCGTGCCAGGTTATTTCCCTCTGCACTGTCTCCTCGTGAAACGTGTGGTTGCAAAGGTTAAGAACCACTGCTCGAATGCCAACAACATTGAGCATCGTTGTTACTACAGTGTTCGTGAACGCCTCGTTATTCGCAACGTCCCGTAACGTTCTCGCAACTGTTCTTTCTTTCAAGTACCTCGAAGTCCTTCTTCTTAACAACATATTCGAAGTCGAATTTTTGCTCCTCCAATGCTGTGATCCTATTGTGGTACTCGCGCAGCACGCGCTTCAAGGTCTCTGTGTGGATCAAGGTGAAAAAGATCGGACAAAATTCATCATACTCATTCAAACACGAGGGGCTAGCGATCTGTAACGATTTCGTCAAGTCGTGTCGTCGAGTCGTGTCCCGTAGACATTCTTCATCGGTGTGAGTATGTGTGCGTGTATTCCTTGTTATCCACGACGTTGGCGGGAATCATCGAGGGGAGATTCTAAACTCGTGAAACGATTCGAGTCTCGGTTGTTAACGAGATCTTTAAGATAATCTGAACTTACAGTCTGATAAATCCCATCTACGGAAACGTGAGGAAAGACCGTCTGCAAAGAAGCGGATGAAACGAGCGGAAAACACGATCGATACGAACGAGTTTCTACTATCGATGAATATCTATTCGCATATCTCACCGAAACCGAAAAATAAAGGCTACCCAGACGAATAACAATCGTTCAGATTTCGATCGACCTGCGGCGTGGTCTTGATCTCGACCTTCCGACCCTGACGTTATTTATGCGTCTAACTCGTACGGACGAATAACCGAGAATAACGCGATTACGTGTTATATTCGAGCGAAACAATGTTTTGTTTTGAAAAGCATCGAAGTACCTTCGCTCGCGTTGTCGGTGTCCTTGGGCTTTCCGCAGCGTTCCTCGATGATGCGCCTCCTTTCCGCAGCTTTTCTCTCTTGTTCTTTCTTCAATTCCTCGGCGGCTTTCTTACGCAGCAACAACTGAAAAGACCAATTAGACACTTGTAAAAATTGTAGATGAACCACGATCGACGACGTTAAACAGGTGCGAGGAGTTGCGAGTTCGCGACGCTAATGGTACAGAGGATGCGATGAAAACGTAAAAGCGCGACACTTTGTACCAGAAACAAAGGAAAGAATTAAAAGTAAGTTGTAAAATATAATGGCTTTGTAATCCCTCCTAGCTGAAAATTTATAATCTCTTTAACGATCGAAATTTTGAAAGCGAAGGGAGACTCGTAGCGTTTCGTGACCGGGCACGGAACTTTGTTCGAGTGATAATTAAAAGTCCGTGACTCGGTAAGAAATAGCCAAAGAATAGAAAGGCGAACTTACCCTAAGCTTCTTCTTCCTGTCAGGGGTCATGAAACCCTTCTTCGCCTTCTTGGCTTTGGAAGCCTCTTCGAGGCGGGCGCGGACCTCCGCCCTCTTTCTGTCGGTCTCCGCCTGTTTCCTCTTCTTTTCCTACATTTTCCGTGCGAAACTCCCTTAAAACATCTCATCTGACAACGGTTCGAGGCAACGTACCACGGCGAATCTCGAAAGAACAGTCCGCGGAATAAAAATATAACAAATAATATATACTGCTTGGCAAAATAAACCAAATAATAATTGCAGCGTGTACGAACGTAATCCTTATGAAACTTTTGCTTTCGATTCTCTTCACAAAATATTCCAGAAGAAAGACAGCTTCAGCGCGTGACGAGCACGCAAACTAATGGCGCCACTCGTTTATGTGCTCGTTATGCGTCGAAGTCCGATTTAAATCCAACTTTGGAAGCTATTATGCCGAAGAGGACCAAAACCATCGTTTGGAACGTTTACCGAAGCTATGCTTCCATGCTCTACTCTTAAGTTAAACGATTGTACAAAAAGGATCATTAATTCGTTGCTCCCGTTAGCGAATCGTCGTGACAAAAAAACGGCTTAAACGATTTCCAGAGTTTCCCCTTAATGCGAAAGTAGCAAGTCGTTCGATTAGCCTGGACTCGACAAGTTATCGAAAAAGTTCCCGGAACGATTGTCCTTTTTCAGCTCGACTTTAAGGTTCGTCGATAGTTTCCCCTCTTACGTACATCCTCGAGACGTTTCCTCTGTAAAGAAAAAGAGACAGCGGTGGTGAGCGAAACTTTTCTGGCCAATTCTCCGCGGGGGCGGGAAAACGAAACAACGTTTAAACGCGGACGATGAATAAATAACGCCCTCCGCGCGGGAGCATGGAAATGTTTCAAACGGTGTTTCGTGTTCCGCGTTCGAAAGAGCGCTGAAGCGTTCGGAAAGCTATACTGTTCGCGTGATTTTGCGGCTGCATGGAACGCTGGTGCAATATTTTTTAGCGAATTATCATAATTTGCGCGCAGATTTTAAGACCTTTTAGTCGTTCTGACTGGTGGTCAGCATGCAGTGATTTGTACATATCTGTAAAATAGGCGATCGTTTCCTTATTTTCTCGAAAATATTTAAAATTATCATCTGTATATAATAGACAGTTATTGACGCTGTAGTTTTGGTGCAGGAGATCACTTAGTTCACAGAGTATGTAGACATTTGTACCAAAAATCGAACTGAAAAATATTCGCGTATAACACGTTAAATAACAAAGCGTGAGGGGCATGCTGGCGAAACAGAGAAGGACGTCACAGGTCGCAGGACGCATAGATATTGTGTCTTTCATGCGACTATGGTATCTACATTACCCCAGGTTTTTTCTGGTTATCTACGTTGCTCGTGCTTGGAGTTCTAGACTATCGCTACGGAGTCTTTGCTACTGACTGGTCTTAGTTATATCAGTGGATACGTAACGATTGTTAAACGTCTCTATAAAAGGGAAATCGAACTGCACAGAAGAGTAACGAGGTATGCTCTATATTCTCATAAAAGATGAAAATCGAGGTGCATTATAATAATATTGCATACGGCAAACTTCTTTTCCCTCCCATTTCTGGATGCTTTCGTATTGCGCACGCGAATTGTAATATTTTCTGATCTCGAGATATCTTCTGTGCCAATTCGAATACAAAACGGAAAAGGAGCCGGGTGAACGACGAGAGAAAAGGTTCCTCGAGTCGAGGAGTACGAGAATATAAACGTACAGAGATATCGTAGAGGAAAAAGTTACGGAAACCGTGAAATAAAATGAAAAGAAAGGAAAAGGTCGGGACACGTCGAGAGAAACGCGGTGGTAAATAATGTTGAAATAAGGACAAGAGTGTGACAATAAATCAAAGCAACCCAACAGAATCAACCGACATGTCGACTTTAATACTTCCGGATCTATCTCTTCCGTTCCCGGCTGGGTAATATTTTACGTTTATACTCGGAGGAATCCACTCGTGGTCTCCCGAAAGCGAGATCTTAACGACTACCGAAACTTTCAACGACTCTTTCTACTTTTATTTATCGAGTCATAGACCGTGGATAGATTTGCAAGTATTTGTTAAATTCGATTCAAAACGACAATGATAGATTCTAACGATGAACTGAAGACGCTTCAAATTCCCCGAATAAAAAAGTCTATTTAAATGAAGATTACGAGACTTTAATAAACCCGATACGAAAGCGATTCAACAGGATTTCACTTTGAAAATGGAGAAGAGGGAGACGGGAAAATAGAAACATGAAAAATAGGAATTTCACGCAGTTCCCTCGTGAAAAACAAATAGGAAACACAGTCAGAGTTAACTGCAACGAGGAGTGGACTGTAACGATCTCCTCGTTATTCTGTGAGACGTGAAACTACTGTCAAACTTTGTGGTCCACTGTCGACCACTTTTCACGTAGGCACGTAAATTTTCTACTGTGAAAATAGGGTACATCGATTTCGGTAGAGTCCCGATTCGATGCAAGCTTCTCCGTCACTGGAAGCTTCTTTTGCTCGAATGTTAAGTATCGGACAAAAATATGGATCGATCCGGAACAAAATGCAAAAATTCGTTCGTAAAAACAGTCACTCTTGTTTGCTCTGTTACGTATTCGTCGATAACAGGGTTCAGAATAAATCCATCCTTGGACTTTCCAGAGTAATGTCTCTGTTTATTGAAACTACTTTTGCAATAGGTGCTCTACGTTTCGTTTCATACTTCAAGTACGTTTAAAGTTATTCTTAAAGAGATTCCACTTCTGGAGAGTTCAACGACGAATCTGTTCTTGAGAAAACACAAAAAGGTGAAAAAGCCTGAATATAAAAAATTTCCAGGCACATGTACGGATTAATTAAATTGTTGCTCGAGTCTACGACTAAAGGGAAACTCTATATCGAGGGGAACGTCGCAAGCACAAAGCACACGAGCGATGCGTACCTTTCAAAGACATTAATTTTACTGCTCGATCCAAGAGGAACAGGCAGATCCGTTGTTCGCCATTTTTACACAAAATCGAGATTCAGTGCGCGCAGAGCGGTGTCCGTGAACGAAGAGGCATAAAATGGGGAGAGAAAAAAAATGTTAAAACTCTCACTGATGGATCTTTCGTAAGATCGTAAAGTAAGATCATGTCATCGTCCCATCGTGGAATCTTTTCGATACCCACCTAACCTCATCGTCCGCCATCGTTGTACCTGGCTGCTACACGCGTCTACCTAAAAACACAGGTTATTCTCGTTTTTTGTCTTTACATAATGCACAGAGGCTCGAATGGGCGCTCGTTTACGATGACACGGATAAACGAGCGGACTGCAAACATTACGAGATTGTTAAAAATAAACGCGCGAGGACAGGAGGGGGTCGAGGCGAGGGCGACATGTGTCGGAGGATCTCCCGATTGCGTCACCTGGATAAATTTTTCTTTCGACTCGGTCAGTGACAGTCGTTCCTGCGGATCCGCGCGATAAATCATGCGTCCCTAGCGTAAATTTTCGCCGGCTTGCCGCGCCGTGCACGGACAGCGACGACGGTGTAGAATATCCGGTGCTCGAAAATAGACACGCGTCCCCACCTTCCCCGACGTCGACGTCGACCGTCGTCGGTGCTGCACGACGATCCAAATTTGGACGCGAACGACCCGGTAGATCCTCGAGTTCTCCTCCACTTCGACTCGATTCGACGTCGAAAACGGAAACCCGAATCGAACTGGACTTTTCTCCCGTTACCTTATTTTCAGACACTCGACGACGCTAACCACCATCTTAAAATTCCAGAAAGGGACGAGATCTAAGGTGCAGAAAGAATTACGTCGATGCATGAAACGACTTCGCGTTTGCTCTTTATAGGACAGTTTTTCTTTCTAAACGAACTTGGCTAATTGATTTTGACGTAATCAAAAATTGTTTATTATACAAGTGACGTTTCGAGCATCATGATCCATAGCCTCCTTCGACTGAACCTAAACTCTAAAGTCATATGTAAGAATAAAATTCATGAAAGTACGTACAACTTTTGCTATATCTAGTTGCATATAACTTTCAAATGTTTATTCGCCAAAAAGATGCGCGTACACCTTGTCGAATCAAACGTCAATTTCTATAGTAAGCATAGATCAACACCGAAGCCTTACCAATTAGCAATCAGTACCAATTACCAATCATTTCAACGAAAAATTCGAAATTGTTATATTACCACAAACGCTGACACATTTCGAGATCCTTGGGGCCCGTCGAAGGAGGAACGCTTCTTCTCGAAACGCGTCAGCGATTAGAAATAAAGTGGTTAAATTTAGAAACCGGGATACAGTTATTTTTTCCAACTTGAAGCAACATTCTCCTCGAGGGAAAACAATCAGAGAGTTTGCGAGCCAGTGGAAAATAAATACAAAATTTAAAGATATAAAACATTTGCACGATATAAATATTCGAGAGCACGTACAAACAGTTCATTTAGTAAGATGGAAATGAACGATATTCGTGATCAGAGAATGCACGAAAAAATATGTAGGCGATAGCAGCAATTATCGGCAACGTTACACGGTATAAAAGACGAGGGAGTCGTTGGCAAACTAGATCGCGCTCAGGGAGCCCGAAGGTAATTGATTTCCTTGGCGAACGTCTTACGTGCCGACGTAGGAACGATGACGAGTCGGATATAATGTTTCAAAATAGCTCTCAAATTTACTGCACGCGTCGATTGTACAACCTATTTTCGCGGACGTTTACTGCGCTCGGTAATGACATTAGACTCTATCGATCAACGAAGAGCGCCCGTGAGTAGAAATTGCGCTAATACTTGGAAGGTATTCCCAGAGTGTATTGAGCCCTTGCCTCATCCTTGACTCGTTCATTAGAAGACACGAAGGGGGCTAATCTCGATAATTTTGCACTCGATCCTGCTCCACTCGTATTAAGTATTATAGGGAAGAAAGTATTCAGAATATCTAAGATTCCAGAATCCTATTAAACGAGCATCTAAAGCGAATCGCAGTGAGTTAACCCTTTGCACTCGAGGCCTTTTTTTCTGGTATCTATCAGCAACTCGAGATGCTTTCTTAGCATTCTATTGCCACGAATGCTGAGCTTGATCAGGTCACCGTTACCTCGCCGACAATCATTTTATCGACACTTCAAGTTCCGAAGAAATTAAACCTAAACAAACATTATTGTTGGTCGATTTATTGCGTCAAACTTAATGATGACCGAGAGTCACGTCTCGAGTGCAAAGGGTTAACAACGTTTTGTTCTCAGCGAGGGAGTCTCAAACCCTTTTCTGTTCCCCTCGACTACACGTACCGGTAAATAATTCCAGAGTATCGTGAAAAATCCGTTGACAGGAATTTTATTCGATCACTGGTGAGCGATGTGACGCGTCTCCTTTTATATTTGTAATGGATGATCGCCTTCGCTAAGTATAGATTCCCTCTCGCTCGAGCCATTCCAAGACTCGTCCCACCAAGACACCGATGTGTGTCTCGTCTCCGATGTCAAAGAAGATCCCGGCACCGTAAAAATAGAAAACACGCAGAATCTACCGCGAACGATCTATGATACTCCGCGGTCGATCCTTGTTCGACGAGGATCAGGATCTACGTGCTCCCCTTTCTAGAAACCAGGAATGCGGTGATGCATAGCGAGCTACTTCCTTTCCTTTTCGTCGCGGCAAAATTGAGAAAAATTGAGAAAAATGGAGAAAAGTCGAGAAACGACGGGAAGAATAGCCACGCGAGGAGAGGAACGTTTGACTTCGAATCTAAGTCCGAGGATTGGCAAGTCTTCCTCGAAAGAGAAGAGAGAAGCGGCCGCAGAAGTTATATTTGTCGAAGGGAATATCGCTAACCACGACGAATACTGGCACAAGGCTGTTTACGCGGATCCGCGTGGACTCTCGCCTCGCAACCGAACCAACGCAACGAAACGGCTCGTTTCTCCGATAAAACGTTGGCGGCCATTTTCGAAATCGTTGAAGCATGCAGCAAAGACGGAATAGTTACTGACGATGGAATGATATTACATCGTTTTCCACCTCGTTGTGGGTCCTCGGTGCATTTATAAATATACATGTTTGGGAGTAATGCTATCTACTAATCTATATCATAAAGTCACAGTAAACGTAACGAATCGAGTTGAAAATTGACGCGTGATGAGCCCCGAGTTCAAGAAGGATTCTCACTATTTCACTGGACGGAATAGTGTTCAACTCTGTTCAAACCAAGACGCCTAAAAGTCGCCTACGTTTGAATAATTCATTCGCTCACACCAAAATAATAACGGAAACAAAGGGCAAAAATCATCGAGTAGGTTCGCAAGATCGAGAGGCACCGGCAGGCGAGATTTTCGGCACAGTAACTTACTCGACGAAAAGGGCAACTAGAGAACATCGAGAACCACGAGGGTTCCTGTCACTCGGGGTGGGCTCGCGTCACACGCAGAATCTCACAACGGACGGAGAACGTCACAATTCCTCGAGGACTTTGGAACAAGTCGAGCAACACACTCGTGACCTTGAAAATAGTCTCTCCGTTAAGCACCTCTCTCACTGACACTCGATACGACGAAAAGGGGAAGTCACGTCGGTCGTTTCGAGGAGCGGAAATCTTCGAGCAGCGTCCGGTACGCGGTTTTCCTGAAGGAGTCACGTAGAGACGCGTTCCAGGCGGGGTCCGTTTCGCTCGAAGAACGACGAATTGGCTTACCTTGAGAAGAACTTTCCTGGCTGCGACTGGCCAACCGGACCTTAGGCAGCTGACTGTGCCATCGTGGATCCCTAGTCCACGTCGCGAACCTCCGTCGTAGGCTGTTCACGTGGTAGCCGTCGACCAATGACGGCGCGCCATTGGTCGTAAGCATTTTTAGGCGAGAGCTCTGCCCGCTCTGCCTGCTGCCAAAAATAATCGGAAACTGAAAACGGAGCCGAGGCCCGCTTCGTTGCTCCGCTCGGCCGCGAACCACGATCTCTCGGTTGCCTTCCAACGCGCTTGATTAAGTGTGTTAATCCGGCAGGTATGCGTGTCGAGAAGAAAGCGGGGCTTCCTCGTTTCCCTCTCGTTCGAGTAATGAAGATCGATTGTACAGAGAAAACAAGAAGACGTGCCATTTAATTGGCACCGTTCTCACGTTTTTCGTGGCTCTCGATCATTTATGGTATTTCAGCTGTCACGAACGGAGCGGTCGCTTTGACGTTTCGATCTCGTGGTTTAGGATCGGGCCAGGGCAACCTTTCCTCGGGGGCAGAGTAACATTTTGTCTTTGAATTAAAGGCTAGAATGAATTATTAACCCTTCGCACTCGAGAGGTGACTCTCAGTCACCATTAGGTTTCACGCAGCGAATCTACAATACCTAATGTTTCTTTAGGTTTAATTTCTTTGGAGCTCCAAGTGTCGATAAAATGGTTGTCGGCGAAGTAAAGGTGACCTTATTTTCAAATCTAGATAGCTTAGAATTCATGGCAATAGAATGCTAAGAAACATCTCGAGTTGCTGGCAGATACCAGAAAAAAAGGCCTCGAGTGCAAAGGGTTAAAAAAAATATATTTATATTAAATGGATTGGAACGAGTTGCTACTTCGTACGTCATACATTTGTAATATATTGCTTATGTGGCTTGAATCTTAAAAAATAATATATTTGTGGTTTAAAAATTGTAACTCAATTTAAATTACTGCAATAAGATTCTGGCTATTTTCAGCAATCACAGCGATACAACAAACATTAACATTTTTAACATGATTCTAACTTTATCTAAGCTCTATCTATATTTCTGATTTCAACAAGCACTTTACAGACAGTCTCATAAATATTCGTACCCTCTACGTCTATTAAAGAAGTTTGTCTAAATTCAATAATAGATTCAATGTCTTCAAATAAATTTTGTATTATGTATGTACGAGTGTAAAATCTATCCATGCATATATTTATAATGAAAGATTTATTTGAAAACATCGAGTCTATTATTTAATTTAAACAAATGCCTTCAATAAACACAAAGGGTACGAATATTTATGGGACTGACTGTATGTGCCTAACGTTTGGACCAGCGACTTCAGTACACCCTGTATAATGATTTTCGACACGAATTTAAATCTTCCAAAAAGAAATGAACTCTATTTTCGTAGATAGAAAGTTATACTTAGCATTCGTTTATAGGGAATGGGAAATGTGTTTCTGCGCGGCACGCCTCGCGTCTGGTTTACTTTCATATAACAGAGGATAAGTATCGCCATTGGTACAAATTTTTACTCCTTCCACCGATCTAAATATTTTGTTTCTCGGAAGTTCCGATCGTTAAACGCCAGAAAATTGGTTACGTTCTGCAACGAGATCGCCAGCTTTCTCGTTCGACGACGATCCTCGATCGCTCGGATTCGATTGCTCGTTGTTGATAGAGCTCGTATAACATGTGTTAGGATTTAGAAGTCGCAGAAATCGTAAGAGTATATCGGAGCGCGTTGAGGCAGAACGAAGATATTATTAACGGATCGTTCTGGATTTCGTGCGCGGCAGCTGTTTGGCACTAAACGAAGTAACGCTGACGGAAACATCGCCGCCTGAACGTAACACTTACGATCGCACTCGATATATAATATCTTCCTCGAATCTCGATGAGATCTCCGACCTCACTGATTGGACTCCTTAATGCAGCCCAATCTTAATGGAAACCGCTAACTAGAAGACGTTCCCTTACAAACGCGATTCCCCTGGCAAAGACAGCTATTCAAAGCAGGCAATAACACGTAAACGTTTGAGCGAAGTTCGATCCATTTAATCAGCGGCGAATATTAACCCTCGATGCGAACTTCCCAAAAGCAAATTGTTTCCTATAAAGATAACCGAGGACATTTCCTCTATGAAGAATAAGTCATCCTTCTCTAGGCACACCCTACTTTGGAAAACGGTATCTCAAGGTACCCCAATTGCAAGTATAGTAGAGACTCCCGTATCCGAACTAATAGGGAGACAAAAGTGGCCCGATAATAACAATTAGTTTCTTTCGCATTAAAAATCATTTATTCAAGTAGTAATGAACAAAATTGAGTTTCTTTCAACATCTAAAGGTCCCATACCCAGTTACCAATACGATTACATTACGATAAGATTACAATCGTAATCACTTTGATTACAATTATTAATCATAATCACAAATTTGATTGCGATTACAATCATAATCACAAATTTTTCTGTGATTACGATCGTATCCTTAGAAGTTTTCAGTCATACAAATTTTTTATCTCAAAACCGATCTCAGATTCGTGTTCCTCACGCCAAAAAAACTTAGAAAACCATGCTTTTATCAAAATCAAAAATTAAACATTTTCAGTTAAAATAATTCATGCCAATAGAGTAGGGCATAGATAGGGAAATTTAAAAAAATTTTTAATTTTCATGAAAGCGTATGGTTTTCTGAGTTTTTGGAGCGAGGAACACGAATCTCAAGTCGGTTTTGATATAAAGAATTATCTATGACTGAAACCCCTAAAAATACGATCGTGATTTCAGACAAATTTGTGATTACGATTGTAATTTTATCGCAATGTAATCGTATTCGTAATCACAACTCTGAAACATTTGATTACAATCGTAATCGTAATTATGATTACGATTATGTCCAACACTGTCCATATCATTTTAGCCGCTAAGTCACATAAATTTTGTATTCTAAACAGCTGCGTAGAATTATATTCCCGTTGTGTCTCAAACCATAGAAGTCCTTTTCCAAACGACTCAAATGCTTCGATATGAGGAGGGACGTTGTGCGGATAACAGAACATACGGATAATAGAACGTCCGTATATTAGGGGATTCGGATAATGGGGGTACGAATTCAGGAGTCTCTACTGTATCATAAAATTCCTCAAAGATTCCACTTTACTCCTTCCTTATTTTTTAACTGCTTCCTGTAAAATCACCATACAGACACGTCATACGTCTCTTTTAAGTGGAAATAAATCTCCCCGACTTTTGAATTTCGTGAATCGATGAAAATATTTCGAATGCTATAAAAAGTGGCATCTATTTGTAGAAACCAGTTTACACGGTGTACCGTCGCAGCCGTGCAGTAATCGAGATACTCGTCGACGTTGAAATCACATGGCTAAAGTAGGGAACGGTGGGTCAAGTAGAATGGCCACGTTTCCGCGGACAGGTAGTGCGTATCGACGATTCGTCGGGCAGACGTTGATAACGCAGAGCCCTGTGGATGTTTCGGAGGATCGATGCAACGTACGAAAGATGGCGGAAGCGATTTTGGGGCGAAAAATTGTTAATTTAGAGGTAAAAACGGACCACGAAACCGTTAAAATTGAATAGCAGAGGTTTGAAACAGAATATACATAGTAGAATACAAACTTCTGGTCCTATTCTATGTATTTATATAGGTAGGTACAGAGATTTTCTATTTATTCTTAATCACGTTTAGAATTGTGCTTTGGCTTGTGTTCTGCTGTCCACCTTCTGCGAAAAGCTGTATCTTTCTGTTTCGTTATAATTTAGCAATTCATAATAGAAGATATAATAAAAGATATAATGCAAACATTTGAAACAGCTATCCATCTTCGCGCTATGGAAGTTTACAACTGGCTTCAATGGGATCACTCGGAGCGACGCGATGCGTGACTATTTAGAAGAATTTTTAGCTAGAAAAATTCAAAACGTTTATCGGAACTCGACAATCTACTAGAAACCGGGAATTCCATCGATACAATTCCCACAGAATTTACTTCCAATATCGGGGACACGCATGAACGGCAGTCAAAGTTCATCCATGCGAGCGGACATAATTGATTTTCCGCTGGTCTTCGTTGTCTTTGCGGAAAAGGAAAATTGTCTAAAAGTGTGGTCCCGATATACCATGGTACACCATATCTCCCGTGAATCAGTTTCACGGTAGTTTATTAATTAATGTATAGAAAGAGGCAAACCTCGCGAGGCAAATTAAAGACCAATTTCGGAAATCTACTATTTTAACACGTTGGCTGTCAGGCTAAAACCCGTGAAATTCCTACAAAGTTAAAACTTCGTCTCGAATATTATTTAACGTCGTCACGAATCCTACCCAGATTTATTTTTATTATCACCTCACCCTTTGGAATTATTACGTTTCACTTTCTTAATGAAAAGTCCTGTCACTCACTTCTAGCGACCAATGTGTTAATTGACGACGAGAAGTATATTATTCTCAGTTATCAATTTTTTCGAACTAACGAACGAAGACGATACCTTCGTGAAGAAGGGACGACAATTGTATGTCTCTCAGATACCAACCCCCTCACTGCCTGCCAAATTCTTATTTGGCATAGAAGTATATTAATGGTTTAAATATATTCACCCCAAATACCGAGAACGTAACGTAGTTTAACCCCGAGATATACACACGTGCCTGAAATACGTTAGAGTCCTGTCGTTAAGTCTATTTAATACCTAAAGCCGCTATTAAAAGATTCAAACCTTCCGCGGCCCTGATTAGAGACCGACTAATGTGAAGGTTATTAAAAATATCTTCCACGGTACAGGAACGGCACACGAGGGGTGGATTGACTGGTCGCGGGGAGGCATTGGGTGCCAGATAGTGGTGGGGCAGCTCTGAACCAAGTGTGATTAACCCGGCGTCCCTGTTGCCACGACAACGATCCCGTGACGTCACGGGACAAGCCGGGGTTTATGGGTGACCTACATTCCAAAAATAGCCATCACCGACCTACCAACCCTCTCCTCCGCGCCGCTTTTACCACCTCTTTCTCCTTCTCCAACCACTGTCGCCTGCTGAACCACCATCCCCGTCATCGTGTCCCAACCTCCCTCGAGTTTCACCGAGTCGACTCACCCCTTTTTCCTCTCTGTACCTGCCTATATCCTGCCACGCTACTTTCTTCCTTGTTTTTCCCTACCTGGCGCAGGATCTAAACGATACGCTCTCTGTACCCTTCGTGGAGATCTAAACGCGAACCCAAAGGAGCCTCGATATCGACTCGCCTTCTTTGCGCGTCGTTCTCATTTGACGACATTCCTTTGTGGCTTTACCGATGTTGCTAAGAATCTTTATTTCGTTGAGCTACCACGATGAAACGATTGAGGTTTTAATGACATTGGGGAGTCGTATGGAAAATGTTTGTAGAAGCTCTAGGCTAATTGCAATCATTTTTGTACTTTGAGGATTCCATCAAGCTGTTTGTATACGAGGATGATAACTTCTTGTTTTCCTTATTTCTAGATGTTTTCTTCTGTAGTTCTCCGAACCTCTTGCGCCATTATCTTTAGTAACCAGTTCCATGAATTATTGGAAATAGTTCCATTAGGCGTACGTCCCGTGTGATTTACCCATAACAATCCAGTCACAATCACAACCGCGTAACAATCCAGTCAGGTAGATAGACAGATCTTGAACCAAAATTTTCCAACAGATGAATAGATTCCACGTGACACATTTTCTGGCCTGCTCTGCAGATCTGAATCCCTCGTTTATTTTTCGGTCCAATTAAAGGCTTTTATTTATTCAACGCTCATTACCACTGCTGAAATGTTTATCATAACAAATAAATGGAGTATTTATATGGAGTATTCAGAAGAGTGAAGAACTCTGTCGTAGGACTTCTGCGAGCTTAGATTTGAATCAAAGGTGATTTCAAGTCCTTCTTGTGGAATCTACTGGGGTACAATACATCAAATAGAATTCTTTTCCTCTTTTCCCCGGTCTCTTCACCACCAAAGTTTCCACAAATTGAGGACTTAATACAACCCTGTATGTCGATTACACACTATGTCGTTGCGTGTTTATCGGCCCACGAAAGAAATCCTCGCCCACCTAGGATCAGCGAACGATCCTTCCTCTCCCAAAGCTAACGCAGAAACTTTTGACTTCGAAAAGTCAAAGTTTTTTCCTTTCGTATTTGGCAAGTTCCTCGGAGAACTTGCGCCGGTTTCTATCAGCCACAGTTTCCTCGCAAGTGGAATGTTTCGAGTAAACGAGAACCCCGTTAAGAGAAATTTCCAAGCGCCTTTCGACTCGCGACACGGCCGCAATGCGGTTACCTAATAAATTTTGACGAGCAAACATCGATACAGGTATGGCGATCGCGTCTCTGCAAGTTAAACGAGGTCGTGTCCAGGTCCTAGACTCTCTGGTTTCCCTGATAAACGCATTAACTGGTTACCAAACGAGCGTTGGCAAAGTTGCGTCGTTTAGAACCCCGACAGAGCCTGCGTTTATCCTTATCGCTGGATTTCTTTCGCTGGAAATTATACACATCCGGCCCACGTTCCCCCCTACCGCGAAAAGCAATTCTCACCGATATATATCTTCGTCGTGGTTTATTCATCCGCGGATGCATCGGAATATACCGTGCAATTGTAAATCCAATCCTCCGCGATGCAGGTGGATAAGTAAACGTATTTCTTTGTCTTCTCATCGTATATTCTTCGCGCCACCTTTCCTCTTGCAATTTCCTTGAAATTTCTACGAAATGTCGTAGGGTACGTTATGTCGTTCGCGGTAGTCATGGCGACCGGTCAACGCACCGTACAACTCAATGCGTCAGAGAATACAACTGACAATACCTATTAGTTATTACGACGTTTGAGAAGCCTTATTTCTTCTCTGGTCGCACCACTGTCAATTTCTCACGAGGTTCCTTTGATCTTCGATCGTCCCCCTCGAGGGATCGATCGACTTGTGTATTGCAACCATGGGGGCTTTATCAATGCTTCTTAATGCTAAAACTGCTTCTGCGGTGCTGGGTTAGTCCGTCAGTAAAACAATAAAATACATATTTATTTTATTTAATTAACGATCCAAGTGGTAATGTTCAAGTGTTTACGAAACACTGAATTCAAACTTTCCAGAACAAAAATTAATCCGGATATTCCCATTATGTAAACAATATTCCTGCGTTCCGTTTTGGATCTGCTAATGGGAACTGCTAATAAAATTTGCCCACTAAATAATTGGCACACAGCTAGTCAAGGATCCGCGTCGCGCTTTTTATTCGTCGCCGCGCGTCGCGCTTTTTATTCGTCGCCGCGCGTCATCCAGCTTTCGCGAACTCGCTCTTAGGGCTCATCGCGAAAGCAACGGCACAAGGAAAGATAATCTGAAATTGATTCGCGCTCCGCGTCGCAACGCACGGGAGAAGAGGGACGCAATATCAGCGCCAATAACGGGACAGAGCGTAAAAGTACCTGGGCTGCTTTCGACGAGGTTAACAATATTAAATTCCACTCCTTTTTTTCAATGAATCGCGCCATCAAGCAAGGGGGCAAGTATCCACGGAAAACCGACGGGGTGCTTCGACCTCGCAACCCAGTTCGCGCTCCCGTGACGTCACGCCCGACGTCATTGCCCAGGCGAAACTAGGTCGGGCAGATCCAGCCGGGCCGCTTCAAGACGCTTTCCGAAAGTTTATTGAGAAATTCCCTGATCAGTCTCGAGCCTATTCACGCCTCCCACATAGCGGGACTCGATTCTGAGGAGCATCGCGATAAGATCGACGCCCAGCCTCCTGGATTACCCTGGAGCTCGTCATTGACCTACACCAAGGATACCAAAATTTTCGAGGAGATGCGTCGTTTCCCTTGCTTGCATCTTCGATGGAAATTGCAGTTGTGCGTCAAATTATTAACGCCAACGAGGAAGAGGAGGCAACGTTTTAGGGAGGCAGACCCAAAGGGAGGATTATCAGGGATGATTGGGGATTCTGTTTGCTGTTTTGTAGATAAAAACATTAAGGATCGAGCCTACGTCCTGGATTATTTGGATAAGAATCCTCGAGAGGAAGGTACGATAATTGTCACGTTGAAGGATCAATGGTAACGAGAGGTACAGAGTGCCCCAGTCTTTTCTAAAAGTAAGAACAAAATGTTTTATGAAAATATGCTCAGACATGTTTCGTTGTTTATTAAGTATCAAAGATCCTGTCTATTAGAGTAAAAGGATACACTCGTTCGCCTTGCAAATAACGAATCAGACACGAACAGAAGTTTGTTCGAATAATGGATGACAAATATATACTCTGTATAACGATTATTCACAACTCTGAAGTTGTGTATCTTTTATTTAAATGAGAATTCCGTATTCTGCATCGAAGAATGCAACGAGAAGAAAAGCTTGGGAGTTAGGAAACAGGAAGAGAGAAGAAAGTGTTCGAAATGGGTCCCGAACGATGAACGTTCGCAAATAATTAACGTGTTCCGCGCGACGGTAGAAAAGAACACGGCAAAAGTGTACATGTCCCGGCGGTCCCATTGTCGCGATGCATTCACTTAACCTAGAAAATAGCGGGAATTTCCAACGGTGGCTCGCGAATTAATAAACACGACGGGGGGAGAAACGGGTTCGTCTCGGACGCGGTGGACAAGGGCTAGAAGGTTTTCGAAAAAACCAAGAAATCCGTCGGAAGTATGAAAGCCAAACGAACGGTTGGCAAATCTCATGAATGGTCGCGTAATGTGAATGAAGCTCCAGTGACCCAGTTTCGTTGACCGCCCCGTGCTTCCCTCGTCGACATTTCCTACCCTCTTCGACCAACCTCCTCGATTTCCATCACTGCACCGCGTGGGCGTTACGTCAGGGACAGGTTATCGACTGAGCCGCCAAGAATATTAATTCGCGACATCGATTGGCAAATTTGAGTGACAACTCTCTGATCGCAACGTTTATTGAAAGTTGCCGGTCGAAACGCTTGGGAAGGAATCGCGGGAGATTGCACTCGATGGATGGTACCCCCTGTTCGATTTCATTCCGTTGAATTCGAAGAATCAAACGGAAGAGCAAGAAATAACCTTCATTGGACAGGTCAGGATAGAGTGATTAGGATAATTTATTAGTTTCGAGCAAGGAATAAGGATTATACCTCTCGTTTAGGAGCACTTGAAGTTTCCATGGACCCGTGGGACGTGGAGGATGGCACTGTAAACAAAGAATATTTTTATTTGTAAGTCTTGAGCAGGGAGTGTTAGATGCATAAGGATTTTACTCACTTCTATTTAGAGCACCTGAAGTTTCCATGGACCCCGTGATCTATATGGGATGGGCACCGTAAACAAAGAATATTTTTATTTGTAAGTGTTGAGCAGGGAGTGATAGATACATAAGAATTTTACTCACCTCTATTTGGAGCACCCGAAGTTTCCATGGACCCCGTGATCTGTAGAGGATGGCCACTGTAAATAAATAAAATCTTTGTCTATTTGATTTAATTCAAAGTTAAATTGATTCCACCAAATCTGTGTGAGCATTACTTCAAAAACAAGTAAATTATATTTAAAGGTCAGAAAATTCGAGTAACATGTTCCTACAATTTTCGTCAATTAAAAGTTAAAAACCGGAAAATTTATCGAACGAGATCAGTGGTACGCTTAACCTCCTCAAGGAAAACTCCACATACTCGTTTAGTTTTCATGTTACTTTAAATACCGTGACGTGGAGCTAACCCCTATAAATTAAGCTGGTCACCTCCACGCTACTGCGACTGTGAATATTTATTCGTAATTGAATCTTCCAGTAACGTGATACGGCGACATCGTCAAAGCATTTCGTTGCCAAAGGGGTTAAAAACATTACGATACTAGAGTATGAAACATCATCCTATAAATCGTACCTCCATTTTAGAAAATAATACTATAATTCCAAAAAAAAAAACAAATTTCAGGAATTGCAGTTCATCATTTCGAGACGACAAAGATCGCGTGCCTCAGACTGTAACGAGAATAATATCAAGCTACGGTATATAATAGTGGCACGTAGTCGGCATGATAACGCGTCGATCGCAATTCCAACGACCCAGTCGATCGAAGGCTGTGATCACAATCAAGAAAATCGTCTCGATGATTCGTTCGACCTTCGGGGCACGAATACTTCTATTTCTCTCTTCTACTTTCTGTGAGAATTGAAAATTCTTTCTGTGAGAATTGAAAACGGGTACAGGGATAAAACGGTGATAGGTGACATTTCACTTTTGGAATTTGTTTCCCTCGATCTCTGTGTCAACATCTCTTAATCCTCTATCAATTTGTTTTCGAAATTCAATGGCATCGATATTCCATATGCGAAAGTGACCTTTCGTGGCTTCCTGATAATCCTGAAATATAAAACGAAACAGAGGCCAACATACCTCAGAGAGAATCTTCTTAAAAATTTAATGCTACCAGTACTCCATATGTGAGTTTTCTATATGATTTACTGGTAAATCCTTGAAATATAAAGCACAGTATATGGAAACTATTTCTAAATATTTCTCAATATTTCTAAATATTTCAGGCATCATGACTTTATCGCATTTAACAAGAGTCAAGAAAGAAGGCGATTTTATTGTCGTCCGTGCAATCGATACGAAATCAAGAACCGCGAGACAACAGAACCGACTATTGGAAAGAAAAACCAAACGACGGAGATAAGACCTCCCTAATAAAAGGGGGTGAGCCAGAGGACCAATTAAAAATCACATCAACCCTGATCCGCGACCGAAAGTCTGACCTAAAAAACAAGTAGGGGCTGAAGCTGCGAAAGGAAGAGGAGCCGGAGGATCCATTTTTCGAAGGACGAAAATTTGGTCTGGTGAGCTCACGGCATTTCATCGGTACCAGCGACAGGGGCGGGGGAGGGCGGCGTTCGAATGACGTCAGGGAACGACGCAGGGCGTCGAACCCTCGTTGGCAAGCAAGCGAAGGGGTGCATCGACCTGAAACCCCCAGTTGCCTGGCTAGGGTATCTGTTCGTCCCTTTCTCGCTCGTGTTGTTCCCAGCACCTCGTCCTAGG